>NC_090229.1:300000-429426 GCF_024489055.1 Chanodichthys erythropterus
CCATGGCAACAGGTCAAACTGTAATAATATTCTTGAGTGTTTTTGAGGCTCTTAACATGCTTCAAATTGCATGAAACTCAACACACACATCAATATTGTCAACCAGTAGACATGGACAAAGCCATAGAAATGGGCGTGGTGGAGGGGCTCAGTAGCGCCACCTTTTGACAAAAGTGGGGGTTAGTTTTTCCTACAGTCACCAAACTCGGTACACATATTGTTCTCATCAAGCCGGACAATTTTCTAATTTATATTCATTAGCTCTGACCAACAGGAAGTCGGCTATTTTTGTTTGAATGTTAATTTTTTGAAAAAACAGGCTATGAATTTTATACTACTACTCCTACAGGGTTTATCCAATTTACACCAAGCTTTTTTTAACTTGTTGCTAACACATTGAAGTTGTTTAATTGCAAACGGATTTTGGATACCTCAAACGGTTTGGCCGTGGCGAGGCAACAAATTTATGGCGAGAAAAAGGAAACAGGAAATGTGTTATAACGTCTGCATACATATATTGATCTTTATGAAACTTCACGAGTGTGTTGGTTGTAGTAGTCTGATCACATGGATGTGACTATTGTGAGTCAAAGTTATAGCACCACCAACTGGCAGCAGGAAGTGTATCACTTTTTGAAATGCTTTGAGATCACCCTCTTATTTTTACCTGATTTGCTTCAAACTTCATCAGTGTAATATCAATACACAGCAGATGTAGACCTATGACAGGATTTTTGATATTTGAAATATTGTTGCCATGGCAACAGGTCAAACTGTAATAATATTCTTGAGTGTTTTTGAGGCTCTTAACATGCTTCAAATTGCATGAAACTCGACACACACATCAATATTGTCAACCAGTAGACATGGACAAAGCCATAGAAATGGGCGTGGTGAAGGGGCTCAGTAGCGCCACCTTTTGTCAAAAGTGGGGGGGTTAGTTTTTCCTACAGTCACCAAACTCGGTACACATATTGTACTCATCAAGCTGGACAATTTTCTAATTTACATTCATTAGCTCCGACCAACAGGAAGTCGGCTATTTTTGTTTGAATGTTAATTTTTTGAAAAAACAGGCTATGAATTTTATACTACTACTCCTACAGGGTTTATCCAATTTACACCAAGCTTTTTTTAACTTGTTGCTAACACATTGAAGTTGTTTAATTGCAAACGGATTTTGGATATCTCAAACGGTTTGGCCGTGGCGAGGCAACGAATTTATGGCAAGAAAAGGGAAACAAAGTGTTATAACTTCTGCATACATTAATTGATTTTGATGAAACTTTGGCTTAGTCTTCGTTGTACAAGGCTGATCACATGGATTTGACTATTGTGATTCAAAGTCATAGCGCCACCAACTGGAAGCAGAAAATGTGTCACTTTCAGCATACATTGAGATCACCCTCTTATTTTTACCTGATTTGCTTCAAAATTCATCAGAATAATGTTAAAACTTGGCACATGTAATCCTTTGAAAATGGGCAGGGAGGAGGGGCTCTATAGCGGCACCTTGTAGTGCAGTAAATGTGGAGTGAATTTGACATAGTCCTTTGATGTTTAACCATTTTAAGTGCCTATTGCCCGCTGTGCACAGTTGCCCTGAAGCCACCGGGGTGGCGGTGCCACCCGGCTTGGGCCCGCCATCGCTGCTCGCAGCTATATTTATTATTATTATTAGGGCCCAAGCGAAAATTCGCGCAGGGCCCTCTTGTTCTTCTAAGGATTATTATTTTTTTTTTTTTTTTTTTTTTTTTCGTCTTCCGGGGCTTTTTGGGGGCCTTAACATGCTCAAAAACTCTTGAAAATTGGCACACACATTGGAATCCGCGGCCATTAGGACGCCGGAGAGGCTGGTACCCGGGCGTGGCAGGGGGGCTCGACAGCGCCCCCTTGAAAAAAGTCTGAAAATTTGGTCCATATATTAAACATGCTTGCACGTATTAGTATGAAACTCGGTACACATATAGACCTCATCGGGCCGAACAACTTTCGCGCTCTAAGTTAATCGCCACGCCAACAGGAAGTCAGCTATTAAGGGTTGTTTGAAAAACGCATGCTCTGGAATTTGATATACTCCTCCTAGACGATTAATCCGATCGCCACCAAACTCGGTCAGCATGAAGTCAAGACACTGATGATTAAAAATTGCCAGGGGATTTTTGATATCTCGAACGGTTTGGCCGTGGCGAGGCAACGAATTTATGGCGAGAAAAAGGAAACAGGAAATGTGTTATAACGTCTTAATACATATATTGATCTTTATGAAACTTCACGAGTGTGTTCGTTATAGGAGTCTGATCACATGGATGTGACTATTGTGAGTCAAAGTTATAGCGCCACCAACTGGCAGCAGGAAGTGTATCACTTTTTGAAATGTTTTGAGATCACCCTCTTATTTTTACCTGATTTGCTTCAAACTTCATCAGTGTAATGTCAATACACAGCAGATGTAGACCTATGACAGGATTTTTGATATTTGAAATATTGTTGCCATGGCAACAGGTCAAACTGTAATAATATTCTTGAGTGTTTTTGAGGCTCTTAACATGCTTCAAATTGCATGAAACTCGACACACACATCAATATTGTCAACCAGTAGACATGGACAAAGCCATAGAAATGGGCGTGGTGGAGGGGCTCAGTAGCGCCACCTTTTGACAAAAGTGGGGGGTTAGTTTTTCCTACAGTCACCAAACTCGGTACACATATTATTCTCATCAAGCCGGACAATTTTCTAATTTACATTCATTAGCTCCGACCAACAGGAAGTCAGCTATTTTGGTTTGAATGTTAATTTTTTGAAAAAACAGGCTATGAATTTTATACTACTACTCCTACAGGGTTTATCCAATTTACACCAAGCTTTTTTTAACTTGTTGCGAACACATTGAAGTTGTTTAATTGCAAACGGATTTTGGATATCTCAAACGGTTTGGCCGTGGCGAGGCAACGAATTTATGGCGAGAAAAGGGAAACAGGAAATGTTATAACTTCTGCATACATTGATTGATGTTTATGAAACTTCAGGAGTGTGTTGGTTGTAGTAGTCTGATCACATGGATGTAACTATTGTGAGTCAAAGTTATAGCGCCACCAAATGGCAGCAAGAAGTGTATCACTTTTAGAATGCTTTGAGATCACCCTCTTATTTTTACCTGATTTGCTTCAAACTTCATCAGTGTAATGTCAATACACAGCAGATGTAGACCTATGACAGGATTTTTGATATTTGAAATATTGTTGCCATGGCAACAGGTCAAACTGTAATAATATTCTTGAGTGTTTTTGAGGCTCTTAACATGCTTCAAATTGCATGAAACTCGACACACACATCAATATTGTCAACCAGTAGACATGGACAAAGCCATAGAAATGGGCGTGGTGAAGGGGCTCAGTAGCGCCACCTTTTGTCAAAAGTGGGGGTTAGTTTTTCCTACAGTCACCAAACTCGGTACACATATTGTTCTCATCAAGCTGGACAATTTTCTAATTTACATTCATTAGCTCCGACCAACAGGAAGTCGGCTATTTTTGTTTGAATGTTAATTTTTTGAAAAAACAGGCTATGAATTTTATACTACTACTCCTACAGGGTTTATCCAATTTACACCAAGCTTTTTTAACTTGTTGCTAACACATTGAAGTTGTTTAATTGCAAACGGATTTTGGATATCTCAAACGGTTTGGCCGTGGCGAGGCAACGAATTTATGGCAAGAAAAGGGAAACAAAGTGTTATAACTTCTGCATACATTAATTGATTTTGATGAAACTTTGGCTTAGTCTTCGTTGTACGAGGCTGATCACATGGATTTGACTATTGTGATTCAAAGTCATAGCGCCACCAACTGGAAGCAGAAAATGTGTCACTTTCAGCATACATTGAGATCACCCTCTTATTTTTACCTGATTTGCTTCAAAATTCATCAGAATAATGTTAAAACTTGGCACATGTAATCCTTTGAAAATGGGCAGGGAGGAGGGGCTCTATAGCGGCACCTTGTAGTGCAGTAAATGTGGAGTGAATTTGACATAGTCCTTTGATGTTTAACCGTTTTAAGTGCCTATTGCCCGCTGTGCACAGTTGCCCTGAAGCCACCGGGGTGGCGGTGCCACCGGGCTTGGGCCCGCCATCGCTGCTCGCAGCTATATTATTAAATTAATATTATAATAAATTTGCCCTGCAATAATTTCATAGCGCATCACCGCATAACTGACGTGCTGTGAGGATAATAAAAGAATAGGCTATTAGCTCTCTTTGAAAATGTTTTAACATTTTATTAGGTCTATAATTAAAATTATTAAGAGTCTATAGTATTTCCTAATACTGCAGTCATCAATGGAAATTAAGCGCATCTTTACTTCAAGAAAACCAAAGCACCAACTTTAAAAAACAAACAAACAAACAAACAACCTGTTTAACACAAAATACTATTATTAGGGCCCAAGCGAAAATTCGCGCAGGGCCCTCTTGTTCTTCTAAGGATTATTATTATTATTATTTTTTTTTTTTTTTTTTTTTTTTTTTTCCGTCTTCCGGGGCTTTTTGGGGGCCTTAACATGCTCAAAAACTCTTGAAAATTGGCACACACATTGGAATCCGCGGCCATTAGGACGCCGGAGAGGCTGGTACCCGGGCGTGGCAGGGGGGCTCGACAGCGCCCCCTTGAAAAAAGTCTGAAAATTTGGTCCATATATTAAACATGCTTGCACGTATTAGTATGAAACTCGGTACACATATAGACCTCATCGGGCCGAACAACTTTCGCGCTCTAAGTTAATCGCCACGCCAACAGGAAGTCAGCTATTAAGGGTTGTTTGAAAAACGCATGCTCTGGAATTTGATATACTCCTCCTAGACGATTAATCCGATCGCCACCAAACTCGGTCAGCATGAAGTCAAGACACTGATGATTAAAAATTGCCAGGGGATTTTTGATATCTCGAACGGTTTGGCCGTGGCGAGGCAACGAATTTATGGCGAGAAAAAGGAAACAGGAAATGTGTTATAACGTCTTAATACATATATTGATCTTTATGAAACTTCACGACTGTGTTCGTTATAGGAGTCTGATCACATGGATGTGACTATTGTGAGTCAAAGTTATAGCGCCACCAACTGGCAGCAGGAAGTGTATCACTTTTTGAAATGTTTTGAGATCACCCTCTTATTTTTACCTGATTTGCTTCAAACTTCATCAGTGTAATGTCAATACACAGCAGATGTAGACCTATGACAGGATTTTTGATATTTGAAATATTGTTGCCATGGCAACAGGTCAAACTGTAATAATATTCTTGAGTGTTTTTGAGGCTCTTAACATGCTTCAAATTGCATGAAACTCGACACACACATCAATATTGTCAACCAGTAGACATGGACAAAGCCATAGAAATGGGCGTGGTGGAGGGGCTCAGTAGCGCCACCTTTTGACAAAAGTGGGGGTTAGTTTTTCCTACAGTCACCAAACTCGGTACACATATTATTCTCATCAAGCCGGACAATTTTCTAATTTACATTCATTAGCTCCGACCAACAGGAAGTCAGCTATTTTGGTTTGAATGTTAATTTTTTGAAAAAACAGGCTATGAATTTTATACTACTACTCCTACAGGGTTTATCCAATTTACACCAAGCTTTTTTTAACTTGTTGCGAACACATTGAAGTTGTTTAATTGCAAACGGATTTTGGATATCTCAAACGGTTTGGCCGTGGCGAGGCAACGAATTTATGGCGAGAAAAGGGAAACAGGAAATGTGTTATAACTTCTGCATACATTGATTGATGTTTATGAAACTTCAGGAGTGTGTTGGTTGTAGTAGTCTGATCACATGGATGTAACTATTGTGAGTCAAAGTTATAGCGCCACCAAATGGCAGCAAGAAGTGTATCACTTTTAAAATGCTTTGAGATCACCCTCTTATTTTTACCTGATTTGCTTCAAACTTCATCAGTGTAATGTCAATACACAGCAGATGTAGACCTATGACAGGATTTTTGATATTTGAAATATTGTTGCCATGGCAACAGGTCAAACTGTAATAATATTCTTGAGTGTTTTTGAGGCTCTTAACATGCTTCAAATTGCATGAAACTCGACACACACATCAATATTGTCAACCAGTAGACATGGACAAAGCCATAGAAATGGGCGTGGTGGAGGGGCTCAGTAGCGCCACCTTTTGACAAAAGTGGGGGTTAGTTTTTCCTACAGTCACCAAACTCGGTACACATATTATTCTCATCAAGCCGGACAATTTTCTAATTTACATTCATTAGCTCCGACCAACAGGAAGTCAGCTATTTTGGTTTGAATGTTAATTTTTTGAAAAAACAGGCTATGAATTTTATACTACTACTCCTACAGGGTTTATCCAATTTACACCAAGCTTTTTTTAACTTGTTGCTAACACATTGAAGTTGTTTAATTGCAAACGGATTTTGGATATCTCAAACGGTTTGGCCGTGGCGAGGCAACGAATTTATGGCAAGAAAAGGGAAACAAAGTGTTATAACTTCTGCATACATTAATTGATTTTGATGAAACTTTGGCTTAGTCTTCGTTGTACAAGGCTGATCACATGGATTTGAGTATTGTGATTCAAAGTCATAGCGCCACCAACTGGAAGCAGAAAATGTGTCACTTTCAGCATACATTGAGATCACCCTCTTATTTTTACCTGATTTGCTTCAAAATTCATCAGAATAATGTTAAAACTTGGCACATGTAATCCTTTGAAAATGGGCAGGGAGGAGGGGCTCTATAGCGGCACCTTGTAGTGCAGTAAATGTGGAGTGAATTTGACATAGTCCTTTGATGTTTAACCGTTTTAAGTGCCTATTGCCCGCTGTGCACAGTTGCCCTGAAGCCACCGGGGTGGCGGTGCCACCGGGCTTGGGCCCGCCATCGCTGCTCGCAGCTATATTTATTATTATTATTTTTTTTTTTTTTTTTTTTTTTTTTTCCGTCTTCCGGGGCTTTTTGGGGGCCTTAACATGCTCAAAAACTCTTGAAAATTGGCACACACATTGGAATCCGCGGCCATTAGGACGCCGGAGAGGCTGGTACCCGGGCGTGGCAGGGGGGCTCGACAGCGCCCCCTTGAAAAAAGTCTGAAAATTTGGTCCATATATTAAACATGCTTGCACGTATTAGTATGAAACTCGGTACACATATAGACCTCATCGGGCCGAACAACTTTCGCGCTCTAAGTTAATCGCCACGCCAACAGGAAGTCAGCTATTAAGGGTTGTTTGAAAAACGCATGCTCTGGAATTTGATATACTCC
This sequence comes from Chanodichthys erythropterus, assembly GCF_024489055.1. NCBI lineage: Eukaryota > Metazoa > Chordata > Actinopteri > Cypriniformes > Xenocyprididae > Chanodichthys > Chanodichthys erythropterus. The sequence continues at coordinate 307,293 of NC_090229.1, forward strand.
TCCTAGACGATTAATCCGATCGCCACCAAACTCGGTCAGCATGAAGTCAAGACACTGATGATTAAAAATTGCCAGGGGATTTTTGATATCTCGAACGGTTTGGCCGTGGCGAGGCAACGAATTTATGGCGAGAAAAAGGAAACAGGAAATTTGTTATAACGTCTTAATACATATATTGATCTTTATGAAACTTCACGAGTGTGTTCGTTATAGGAGTCTGATCACATGGATGTGACTATTGTGAGTCAAAGTTATAGCGCCACCAACTGGCAGCAGGAAGTGTATCACTTTTTGAAATGTTTTGAGATCACCCTCTTATTTTTACCTGATTTGCTTCAAACTTCATCAGTGTAATGTCAATACACAGCAGATGTAGACCTATGACAGGATTTTTGATATTTGAAATATTGTTGCCATGGCAACAGGTCAAACTGTAATAATATTCTTGAGTGTTTTTGAGGCTCTTAACATGCTTCAAATTGCATGAAACTCGACACACACATCAATATTGTCAACCAGTAGACATGGACAAAGCCATAGAAATGGGCGTGGTGGAGGGGCTCAGTAGCGCCACCTTTTGAGAAAAGTGGGGGGGTTAGTTTTTCCTACAGTCACCAAACTCGGTACACATATTGTTCTCATCAAGCCGGACAATTTTCTAATTTACATTCATTAGCTCCGACCAACAGGAAGTCAGCTATTTTGGTTTGAATGTTAATTTTTTGAAAAAACAGGCTATGAATTTTATACTACTACTCCTACAGGGTTTATCCAATTTACACCAAGCTTTTTTTAACTTGTTGCGAACACATTGAAGCTGTTTAATTGCAAACGGATTTTGGATATCTCAAACGATTTGGCCGTGGCGAGGCAACGAATTTATGGCGAGAAAAGGGAAACAGGAAATGTGTTATAACTTCTGCATACATTGATTGATGTTTATGAAACTTCAGGAGTGTGTTGGTTGTAGTAGTCTGATCACATGGATGTAACTATTGTGAGTCAAAGTTATAGCGCCACCAAATGGCAGCAAGAAGTGTATCACTTTTAAAATGCTTTGAGATCACCCTCTTATTTTTACCTGATTTGCTTCAAACTTCATCAGTGTAATGTCAATACACAGCAGATGTAGACCTATGACAGGATTTTTGATATTTGAAATATTGTTGCCATGGCAACAGGTCAAACTGTAATAATATTCTTGAGTGTTTTTGAGGCTCTTAACATGCTTCAAATTGCATGAAACTCGACACACACATCAATATTGTCAACCAGTAGACATGGACAAAGCCATAGAAATGGGCGTGGTGGAGGGGCTCAGTAGCGCCACCTTTTGACAAAAGTGGGGGGTTAGTTTTTCCTACAGTCACCAAACTCGGTACACATATTATTCTCATCAAGCCGGACAATTTTCTAATTTACATTCATTAGCTCCGACCAACAGGAAGTCAGCTATTTTGGTTTGAATGTTAATTTTTTGAAAAAACAGGCTATGAATTTTATACTACTACTCCTACAGGGTTTATCCAATTTACACCAAGCTTTTTTTAACTTGTTGCTAACACATTGAAGTTGTTTAATTGCAAACGGATTTTGGATATCTCAAACGGTTTGGCCGTGGCGAGGCAACGAATTTATGGCAAGAAAAGGGAAACAAAGTGTTATAACTTCTGCATACATTAATTGATTTTGATGAAACTTTGGCTTAGTCTTCGTTGTACAAGGCTGATCACATGGATTTGACTATTGTGATTCAAAGTCATAGCGCCACCAACTGGAAGCAGAAAATGTGTCACTTTCAGCATACATTGAGATCACCCTCTTATTTTTACCTGATTTGCTTCAAAATTCATCAGAATAATGTTAAAACTTGGCACATGTAATCCTTTGAAAATGGGCAGGGAGGAGGGGCTCTATAACGGCACCTTGTAGTGCAGTAAATGTGGAGTGAATTTGACATAGTCCTTTGATGTTTAACCGTTTTAAGTGCCTATTGCCCGCTGTGCACAGTTGCCCTGAAGCCACCGGGGTGGCGGTGCCACCGGGCTTGGGCCCGCCATCGCTGCTCGCAGCTATATTTAGGGCCCAAGCGAAAATTCGCGCAGGGCCCTCTTGTTCTTCTAAGGATTATTATTTTTTTTTTTTTTTTTTTTTTTTTTTCCGTCTTCCGGGGCTTTTTGGGGGCCTTAACATGCTCAAAAACTCTTGAAAATTGGCACACACATTGGAATCCGCGGCCATTAGGACGCCGGAGAGGCTGGTACCCGGGCGTGGCAGGGGGGCTCGACAGCGCCCCCTTGAAAAAAGTCTGAAAATTTGGTCCATATATTAAACATGCTTGCACGTATTAGTATGAAACTCGGTACACATATAGACCTCATCGGGCCGAACAACTTTCGCGCTCTAAGTTAATCGCCACGCCAACAGGAAGTCAGCTATTAAGGGTTGTTTGAAAAACGCATGCTCTGGAATTTGATATACTCCTCCTAGACGATTAATCCGATCGCCACCAAACTCGGTCAGCATGAAGTCAAGACACTGATGATTAAAAATTGCCAGGGGATTTTTGATATCTCGAACGGTTTGGCCGTGGCGAGGCAACGAATTTATGGCGAGAAAAAGGAAACAGGAAATGTGTTATAACGTCTTAATACATATATTGATCTTTATGAAACTTCACGAGTGTGTTCGTTATAGGAGTCTGATCACATGGATGTGACTATTGTGAGTCAAAGTTATAGCGCCACCAACTGGCAGCAGGAAGTGTATCACTTTTTGAAATGTTTTGAGATCACCCTCTTATTTTTACCTGATTTGCTTCAAACTTCATCAGTGTAATGTCAATACACAGCAGATGTAGACCTATGACAGGATTTTTGATATTTGAAATATTGTTGCCATGGCAACAGGTCAAACTGTAATAATATTCTTGAGTGTTTTTGAGGCTCTTAACATGCTTCAAATTGCATGAAACTCGACACACACATCAATATTGTCAACCAGTAGACATGGACAAAGCCATAGAAATGGGCGTGGTGGAGGGGCTCAGTAGCGCCACCTTTTGACAAAAGTGGGGGGGTTAGTTTTTCCTACAGTCACCAAACTCGGTACACATATTATTCTCATCAAGCCGGACAATTTTCTAATTTACATTCATTAGCTCCGACCAACAGGAAGTCAGCTATTTTGGTTTGAATGTTAATTTTTTGAAAAAACAGGCTATGAATTTTATACTACTACTCCTACAGGGTTTATCCAATTTACACCAAGCTTTTTTTAACTTGTTGCTAACACATTGAAGTTGTTTAATTGCAAACGGATTTTGGATATCTCAAATGGTTTGGCCGTGGCGAGGCAACGAATTTATGGCGAGAAAAGGGAAACAGGAAATGTGTTATAACTTCTGCATACATTGATTGATGTTTATGAAACTTCAGGAGTGGGTTGGTTGTAGTAGTCTGATCACATGGATGTAACTATTGTGAGTCAAAGTTATAGCGCCACCAAATGGCAGCAAGAAGTGTATCACTTTTAAAATGCTTTGAGATCACCCTCTTATTTTTACCTGATTTGCTTCAAACTTCATCAGTGTAATGTCAATACACAGCAGATGTAGACCTATGACAGGATTTTTGATATTTGAAATATTGTTGCCATGGCAACAGGTCAAACTGTAATAATATTCTTGAGTGTTTTTGAGGCTCTTAACATGCTTCAAATTGCATGAAACTCGACACACACATCAATATTGTCAACCAGTAGACATGGACAAAGCCATAGAAATGGGCGTGGTGGAGGGGCTCAGTAGCGCCACCTTTTGACAAAAGTGGGGGTGTTAGTTTTTCCTACAGTCACCAAACTCGGTACACATATTATTCTCATCAAGCCGGACAATTTTCTAATTTACATTCATTAGCTCCGACCAACAGGAAGTCAGCTATTTTGGTTTGAATGTTAATTTTTTGAAAAAACAGGCTATGAATTTTATACTACTACTCCTACAGGGTTTATCCAATTTACACCAAGCTTTTTTTAACTTGTTGCTAACACATTGAAGTTGTTTAATTGCAAACGGATTTTGGATATCTCAAACGGTTTGGCCGTGGCGAGGCAACGAATTTATGGCAAGAAAAGGGAAACAAAGTGTTATAACTTCTGCATACATTAATTGATTTTGATGAAACTTTGGCTTAGTCTTCGTTGTACAAGGCTGATCACATGGATTTGACTATTGTGATTCAAAGTCATAGCGCCACCAACTGGAAGCAGAAAATGTGTCACTTTCAGCATACATTGAGATCACCCTCTTATTTTTACCTGATTTGCTTCAAAATTCATCAGAATAATGTTAAAACTTGGCACATGTAATCCTTTGAAAATGGGCAGGGAGGAGGGGCTCTATAACGGCACCTTGTAGTGCAGTAAATGTGGAGTGAATTTGACATAGTCCTTTGATGTTTAACCGTTTTAAGTGCCTATTGCCCGCTGTGCACAGTTGCCCTGAAGCCACCGGGGTGGCGGTGCCACCGGGCTTGGGCCCGCCATCGCTGCTCGCAGCTATATTTATTATTATTTTTTTTTTTTTTTTTTTTTTTTTTTTCGTCTTCCGGGGCTTTTTGGGGGCCTTAACATGCTCAAAAACTCTTGAAAATTGGCACACACATTGGAATCCGCGGCCATTAGGACGCCGGAGAGGCTGGTACCCGGGCGTGGCAGGGGGGCTCGACAGCGCCCCCTTGAAAAAAGTCTGAAAATTTGGTCCATATATTAAACATGCTTGCACGTATTAGTATGAAACTCGGTACACATATAGACCTCATCGGGCCGAACAACTTTCGCGCTCTAAGTTAATCGCCACGCCAACAGGAAGTCAGCTATTAAGGGTTGTTTGAAAAACGCATGCTCTGGAATTTGATATACTCCTCCTAGACGATTAATCCGATCGCCACCAAACTCGGTCAGCATGAAGTCAAGACACTGATGATTAAAAATTGCCAGGGGATTTTTGATATCTCGAACGGTTTGGCCGTGGCGAGGCAACGAATTTATGGCGAGAAAAAGGAAACAGGAAATTTGTTATAACGTCTTAATACATATATTGATCTTTATGAAACTTCACGAGTGTGTTCGTTATAGGAGTCTGATCACATGGATGTGACTATTGTGAGTCAAAGTTATAGCGCCACCAACTGGCAGCAGGAAGTGTATCACTTTTTGAAATGTTTTGAGATCACCCTCTTATTTTTACCTGATTTGCTTCAAACTTCATCAGTGTAATGTCAATACACAGCAGATGTAGACCTATGACAGGATTTTTGATATTTGAAATATTGTTGCCATGGCAACAGGTCAAACTGTAATAATATTCATGAGTGTTTTTGAGGCTCTTAACATGCTTCAAATTGCATGAAACTCGACACACACATCAATATTGTCAACCAGTAGACATGGACAAAGCCATAGAAATGGGCGTGGTGGAGGGGCTCAGTAGCGCCACCTTTTGACAAAAGTGGGGGGGTTAGTTTTTCCTACAGTCACCAAACTCGGTACACATATTGTTCTCATCAAGCCGGACAATTTTCTAATTTACATTCATTAGCTCCGACCAACAGGAAGTCAGCTATTTTGGTTTGAATGTTAATTTTTTGAAAAAACAGGCTATGAATTTTATACTACTACTCCTACAGGGTTTATCCAATTTACACCAAGCTTTTTTTAACTTGTTGCGAACACATTGAAGCTGTTTAATTGCAAACGGATTTTGGATATCTCAAACGATTTGGCCGTGGCGAGGCAACGAATTTATGGCGAGAAAAGGGAAACAGGAAATGTGTTATAACTTCTGCATACATTGATTGATGTTTATGAAACTTCAGGAGTGTGTTGGTTGTAGTAGTCTGATCACATGGATGTAACTATTGTGAGTCAAAGTTATAGCGCCACCAAATGGCAGCAAGAAGTGTATCACTTTTAAAATGCTTTGAGATCACCCTCTTATTTTTACCTGATTTGCTTCAAACTTCATCAGTGTAATGTCAATACACAGCAGATGTAGACCTATGACAGGATTTTTGATATTTGAAATATTGTTGCCATGGCAACAGGTCAAACTGTAATAATATTCTTGAGTGTTTTTGAGGCTCTTAACATGCTTCAAATTGCATGAAACTCGACACACACATCAATATTGTCAACCAGTAGACATGGACAAAGCCATAGAAATGGGCGTGGTGGAGGGGCTCAGTAGCGCCACCTTTTGACAAAAGTGGGGGGGTTAGTTTTTCCTACAGTCACCAAACTCGGTACACATATTATTCTCATCAAGCCGGACAATTTTCTAATTTACATTCATTAGCTCCGACCAACAGGAAGTCAGCTATTTTGGTTTGAATGTTAATTTTTTGAAAAAACAGGCTATGAATTTTATACTACTACTCCTACAGGGTTTATCCAATTTACACCAAGCTTTTTTTAACTTGTTGCGAACACATTGAAGTTGTTTAATTGCAAACGGATTTTGGATATCTCAAACGGTTTGGCCGTGGCGAGGCAACGAATTTATGGCAAGAAAAGGGAAACAAAGTGTTATAACTTCTGCATACATTAATTGATTTTGATGAAACTTTGGCTTAGTCTTCGTTGTACAAGGCTGATCACATGGATTTGACTATTGTGATTCAAAGTCATAGCGCCACCAACTGGAAGCAGAAAATGTGTCACTTTCAGCATACATTGAGATCACCCTCTTATTTTTACCTGATTTGCTTCAAAATTCATCAGAATAATGTTAAAACTTGGCACATGTAATCCTTTGAAAATGGGCAGGGAGGAGGGGCTCTATAACGGCACCTTGTAGTGCAGTAAATGTGGAGTGAATTTGACATAGTCCTTTGATGTTTAACCGTTTTAAGTGCCTATTGCCCGCTGTGCACAGTTGCCCTGAAGCCACCGGGGTGGCGGTGCCACCGGGCTTGGGCCCGCCATCGCTGCTCGCAGCTATATTTATTAGGGCCCAAGCGAATTAAGCGCGCAGGGCCCTCTTGTTCTTCTAAGGATTATTTTTTTTTTTTTTTTTCCGTCTTCCGGGGCTTTTTGGGGGCCTTAACATGCTCAAAAACTCTTGAAAATTGGCACACACATTGGAATCCGCGGCCATTAGGACGCCGGAGAGGCTGGTACCCGGGCGTGGCAGGGGGGCTCGACAGCGCCCCCTTGAAAAAAGTCTGAAAATTTGGTCCATATATTAAACATGCTTGCACGTATTAGTATGAAACTCGGTACACATATAGACCTCATCGGGCCGAACAACTTTCGCGCTCTAAGTTAATCGCCACGCCAACAGGAAGTCAGCTATTAAGGGTTGTTTGAAAAACGCATGCTCTGGAATTTGATATACTCCTCCTAGACGATTAATCCGATCGCCACCAAACTCGGTCAGCATGAAGTCAAGACACTGATGATTAAAAATTGCCAGGGGATTTTTGATATCTCGAACGGTTTGGCCGTGGCGAGGCAACGAATTTATGGCGAGAAAAAGGAAACAGGAAATGTGTTATAACGTCTTAATACATATATTGATCTTTATGAAACTTCACGAGTGTGTTCGTTATAGGAGTCTGATCACATGGATGTGACTATTGTGAGTCAAAGTTATAGCGCCACCAACTGGCAGCAGGAAGTGTATCACTTTTTGAAATGTTTTGAGATCACCCTCTTATTTTTACCTGATTTGCTTCAAACTTCATCAGTGTAATGTCAATACACAGCAGATGTAGACCTATGACAGGATTTTTGATATTTGAAATATTGTTGCCATGGCAACAGGTCAAACTGTAATAATATTCTTGAGTGTTTTTGAGGCTCTTAACATGCTTCAAATTGCATGAAACTCGACACACACATCAATATTGTCAACCAGTAGACATGGACAAAGCCATAGAAATGGGCGTGGTGGAGGGGCTCAGTAGCGCCACCTTTTGACAAAAGTGGGGGGTTAGTTTTTCCTACAGTCACCAAACTCGGTACACATATTATTCTCATCAAGCCGGACAATTTTCTAATTTACATTCATTAGCTCCGACCAACAGGAAGTCAGCTATTTTGGTTTGAATGTTAATTTTTTGAAAAAACAGGCTATGAATTTTATACTACTACTCCTACAGGGTTTATCCAATTTACACCAAGCTTTTTTGAACTTGTTGCGAACACATTGAAGTTGTTTAATTGCAAACGGATTTTGGATATCTCAAACGGTTTGGCCGTGGCGAGGCAACGAATTTATGGCGAGAAAAGGGAAACAGGAAATGTGTTATAACTTCTGCATACATTGATTGATGTTTATGAAACTTCAGGAGTGTGTTGGTTGTAGTAGTCTGATCACATGGATGTAACTATTGTGAGTCAAAGTTATAGCGCCACCAAATGGCAGCAAGAAGTGTATCACTTTTAAAATGCTTTGAGATCACCCTCTTATTTTTACCTGATTTGCTTCAAACTTCATCAGTGTAATGTCAATACACAGCAGATGTAGACCTATAACAGGATTTTTGATATTTGAAATATTGTTGCCATGGCAACAGGTCAAACTGTAATAATATTCTTGAGTGTTTTTGAGGCTCTTAACATGCTTCAAATTGCATGAAACTCGACACACACATCAATATTGTCAACCAGTAGACATGGACAAAGCCATAGAAATGGGCGTGGTGGAGGGGCTCAGTAGCGCCACCTTTTGACAAAAGTGGGGGTTAGTTTTTCCTACAGTCACCAAACTCGGTACACATATTATTCTCATCAAGCCGGACAATTTTCTAATTTACATTCATTAGCTCCGACCAACAGGAAGTCAGCTATTTTGGTTTGAATGTTAATTTTTTGAAAAAACAAGCTATGAATTTTATACTACTACTCCTACAGGGTTTATCCAATTTACACCAAGCTTTTTTTAACTTGTTGCTAACACATTGAAGTTGTTTAATTGCAAACGGATTTTGGATATCTCAAACGGTTTGGCCGTGGCGAGGCAACGAATTTATGGCAAGAAAAGGGAAACAAAGTGTTATAACTTCTGCATACATTGATTGATGTTTATGAAACTTCAGGAGTGTGTTGGTTGTAGTAGTCTGATCACATGGATGTAACTATTGTGAGTCAAAGTTATAGCGCCACCAAATGGCAGCAAGAAGTGTATCACTTTTAAAATGCTTTGAGATCACCCTCTTATTTTTACCTGATTTGCTTCAAACTTCATCAGTGTAATGTCAATACACAGCAGATGTAGACCTATAACAGGATTTTTGATATTTGAAATATTGTTGCCATGGCAACAGGTCAAACTGTAATAATATTCTTGAGTGTTTTTGAGGCTCTTAACATGCTTCAAATTGCATGAAACTCGACACACACATCAATATTGTCAACCAGTAGACATGGACAAAGCCATAGAAATGGGCGTGGTGGAGGGGCTCAGTAGCGCCACCTTTTGACAAAAGTGGGGGGGTTAGTTTTTCCTACAGTCACCAAACTCGGTACACATATTATTCTCATCAAGCCGGACAATTTTCTAATTTACATTCATTAGCTCCGACCAACAGGAAGTCAGCTATTTTGGTTTGAATGTTAATTTTTTGAAAAAACAAGCTATGAATTTTATACTACTACTCCTACAGGGTTTATCCAATTTACACCAAGCTTTTTTTAACTTGTTGCTAACACATTGAAGTTGTTTAATTGCAAACGGATTTTGGATATCTCAAACGGTTTGGCCGTGGCGAGGCAACGAATTTATGGCAAGAAAAGGGAAACAAAGTGTTATAACTTCTGCATACATTAATTGATTTTGATGAAACTTTGGCTTAGTCTTCGTTGTACAAGGCTGATCACATGGATTTGACTATTGTGATTCAAAGTCATAGCGCCACCAACTGGAAGCAGAAAATGTGTCACTTTCAGCATACATTGAGATCACCCTCTTATTTTTACCTGATTTGCTTCAAAATTCATCAGAATAATGTTAAAACTTGGCACATGTAATCCTTTGAAAATGGGCAGGGAGGAGGGGCTCTATAACGGCACCTTGTAGTGCAGTAAATGTGGAGTGAATTTGACATAGCCCTTTGATGTTTAACCGTTTTAAGTGCCTATTGCCCGCTGTGCGCAGTTGCCCTGAAGCCACCGGGGTGGCGGTGCCACCGGGCTTGGGCCCGCCATCGCTGCTCGCAGCTATATTTATTATTATTATTATTATTCTCCAAAATGAATCGCATTTGAGAGGGCCTAAACGTGCTCGAAAACTCACAAAACTTTGCACACGCGTCAGAAGTGGTGAAAATTTACGTCTGTTATGGGTTTCGGAATTGGGCGTGGCAAAATGGCTCGATAGCGCCATCTAACGTACAGCCCCGTTCGCTACATTACACTAGGGCTTTGAAATTCGGTACACACATTTATCAGCCCAGTACCTACAAAAAATTCTCTTGGAGCGAAATCCGAAACCAAACAGGAAGTCAGATATTTTTAATCAATTCACTGTTTTTTGCATTTTCCAGACGTTGTACTTTAACGAACTCCTCCTAGAGATTTAATCAGATCAATGTCATTTTTGGTCAGTCTAATCTAAAGGACTTTGTGACGTTAAATTGCGAAGTTCACTGAAGGGCGTGTCCGTGGCGGCCTGACAAAGTTTGATGTCTTCGCCATGAAAAAGGAAGTTGTTGTAACTCAGACAAACAATGTCGGATCTGCCCCAAACTTCACATGCTTTATTAGAGTCCTAACCTGAAGACATCTTCATAACAATATTCAGTTACAGTCATAGCGCCACCTGCAGGCAACAGGAAATGACATGTTTTATACTGTGATTAACTCCTCATAGAGATTTAACCAGATCAACATCAAATGTTGTCAGTCTAATCTCAAGACCTTAGCGATGATAAATTTCAAAGATCTTGAGTTTTCGCTGAAGGGCGTGTCTGTGGCGGCCTGACAAAGTCTGATGTTTCGCCATGAAAGAGGAAGCTGCTGTAACTCAGGCATACAATGTCCGATCTGCCCCAAACTTCACTTGTGTGATAAGAGTCCTGGCCTAAAGACATCTATATGACAATATTTAGTTAGTCATAGCGCCACCTGCTGGCAACAGGAAATGGCATGCTTCAGGATGTAATTCACTACCAGAGTCACATTTCATTATGCCACAAAGTACCAAACATGCTAGAGACACGTTAAATCATGCAACACTTGGCTGAGTGCTAATTTATGCGATTAACGCCACAAAAGAAACAGGAAGTTGTTGTAACTCAGGCATACAATGTCCGATCTGCTTCAAACTTCACGTGTTCAATGATAGTCCTGGCCTGAAGACATCAACATGGCAAAATTCAGTTAAGGTGAAAGCGCCACCTGTTGGCCGCAGGAAGTGTGGCATTTCGAAATGACTTTGGCATAATTCTCCTGTATTCACTCACTTAAATGCATGACGCCCACTGTTCACTGTTTTCCTGAGGCCAACGGGTGGCGGTGAGCCCGGGTGCGAGGGCCCTCTCAACGCTGCTTGCAGCTTTAATTTTTTTAGTATTTTTTCTTGGAGACTCCAGGAAGTAAACAAGCTGTTTCCCCCAGTGTTCCAGATTAGTTCCAGCTAGGCTGTGTTTTTTTTTTTTTTTCTAAAATCCTGGAACTCTGTAAAGAAAAAACAAGGAATGTATGTTAACACCACTTTAAACCCAGCATTGTTTTTTATTTTTTTATTTTTTTTAGGATTTTAGTCTGTTCGTGATAGAAATTATTTTCTTTTTACGTGTTTTTTTTTTATTATTATTAATCTTTCTGTTTCTTTCTGTCCCTTTTACAGCCTGTCTTTCAGTTTCTATAAATTATCATTGGCTGCCTGTCAAGTGACTGACAGTTTCAGAAGACTGACTAAAAACAACTAAAGACATAGTAGTTAAAAAGCAGCAACTGCAGGGGCTAGCTCATCAATGACATTTACACTTCAGTCAGCATAATCCAAAGAAAAGGAAAGAGAAGATTTATTTAAATTTCCAGGTTTCTCAGAAGCGGTTGCACACGTAAAGCCACCACCAACACTGCTCTGATGATAGCTGCAGCTTAAATACTCTCTTTCCCTTCCCATCATCCAATCACAAATGGATTATTGAAGTAAGGTGGTAACATTTGGTCTGTGGGGAGACAGAGAGAGAGAGAAAGAGAAAAACACATGCAAAACATACTTGGGCACGACAAAAAAAACCCCTTACAGCTCTGGAGTCAAGTCAAGTCAAATTTATTTATATAGCGCTTTTTACAATTGGTAATTGTTTCAAAGCAGCTTTACATATTAGAAGCACAGAAAAAAGAGAAGTGGTTAAAAATAAGCTGTACAAGCAAGCGTGGTAATATGTAACATATACAAGATGGTGCTACATTAAGCCAATGTCGGCTGACTCCCAGGGGTGGAAAAAAACCCCTAGGAGAAAAACCCAGCGTGCTAACACTGGGAAAAAAGTCCTAGGAGGGAAAAAACCCCTTGGAAGATATATATAATATATGTAAATGGATATGGAGATCAAAATCTGAATTATACATTTTTATTATAGAGATTAAAAATAGATTATATATAAATATATGTAAGCGGATACGGAGATTAAAAATCTGAATTATAGATGCAGCCAGAACTGGATATGTAGGCCCGTTGACTACGTTGTAGTCAGGTCCAGACACAGGTTCTCCATCTGATCTGGATACGGCCTGGATCCAGCACCCGGCAAACCTCAGGATAAGCAGAGAGACTGATATTAGCGTAGATGCCATTCTTATTCTGATGTACAGGTATATCTAGTGTTATAGGAAATGTTCTCGGTTCCGGTCGACCTAATTATTGCAGCGTAACAATCCTTTAACGGATTTGAAAAATGTTAATGTATTGATAATGTGTTATGTGTATGCAAGAGCAAAGAGATGTGTTTTTAGTCTAGATTTAAACTGACAGAGTGTGTCTGCTTCCCGAACAATGCTAGGAAGATTGTTCCAGAGTTTAGGTGTTAAATAGGAAAAGGATCTGCCGCCTTCAGTTGATTTTGATATTCTGGGTATTATCAACTGGCCTGAATTCTGAGATCGGAATAGACGTGAAGGACTATAATGCACCAAGAGCTCGCTTAGATATTGGGGAGCTAAACCATTTAGAGCTTTATAAGTAAGTAGCAAGATTTTAAAATCTATATGATGTTTAATAGGGAGCCAATGTAATGTTGACAGAACTGTCAAGTCAAGTCAAGTCAAATTTATTTATATTGCGCTTTTTACAATTGGTAATTGTTTCAAAGCAGCTTTACATATTAGAAGCACAGAAAAAAGAGAAGTGGTTAAAAATAAGCTGTACAAACAAGCGTGGTAATATGTAACATATACAAGATGGTGCTACATTAAGCCAATGTCGGCTGACTCCCAGGGGTGGACAAAACCCCCTAGTAGAAAAACCCAGCGTGCTACACTGGGAAAAAAGTCCTAGGAGGGAAAAAACCCCTTGGAAGATATATATAATATATGTAAATGGATATGGAGATCAAAATCTGAATTATACATTTTTATTATAGAGATTAAAAATAGATTATATATAAATATATGTAAGCGGATATGGAGATTAAAAATCTGAATTATAGATGCAGCCAGAACTGGATCTGTAGGCCCATTGTCTCCTGGGCTACGTTGTAGTCAGGTCCAGACACAGGTTCTCATCGGATCTGGATACGGCCTGGATCCAGCACCCGGCAAACCTCAGGATAAGCAGAGAGCATGATATTAGCGTAGATGCCATTCTTATTCTGATGTACAGGTATATCTAGTGTTATAGGAAATGTTCTCGGTTCCGGCCGACCTAATTATTGCAGCGTAACAATCCTTTAACGGATTTGAAAAAATGTTTATGTATTGATAATGTGTTATGTGTATGCAAGAGCAAAGAGATGTGTTTTTAGTCTAGATTTAAACTGACAGAGTGTGTCTGCTTCCCGAACAATGCTAGGAAGATTGTTCCAGAGTTTAGGTGCTACATAGGAAAAGGATCTGCCGCCTTCAGTTGATTTTGTTATTCTGGGTATTATCAACTGGCCTGAATTCTGAGATCGCAATAGACGTGAAGGACTATAATGCACCAAGAGCTCGCTTAGATATTGGGGAGCTAAACCATTTAGAGCTTTATAAGTAAGTAGCAAGATTTTAAAATCTATACGATGTTTAATAGGGAGCCAATGCAGTGATGACAGAACTGGGCTAATATGGTCATACTTCCTAGTTCTAGTAAGGACTCTAGCTGCCGCATTTTGGACCAACTGTAGTCTGTTTAAAAGCCGAGCAGAACAACCACCCAGTAGAGCGTTACAGTAATCTAGTCTTGAGGTCATGAATGCATGAACCAACTGTTCCGCATTTGTCATTGAGAGCATATGTCGTAATTTAGATATATTTTTTAGATGGAAGAAGGCGGTTTTACAGATACTAGAAACATGACTTTCAAATGAAAGATTGGTATCAAAGAGCACACCCAGGTTCCTAACTGAGGACGAAGATTTAATGGAGCACCTGTCAAGTGTTAGAGAGTATTCAAGGTTTTTTCGTGAGGAAGTTTTTGGTCCAAAGATTAGGATATCAGTTTTTTCTGAATTTAATAATCATCCAGTTTTTAATGTCAGCTATGCATTCTGTTAGTTTTGTGAATTTGTAGGTTTCGTCAGGGCGCGAGGAAATATAGAGCTGAGTATCGTCAGCGTAGCAGTGAAAACTAACACCATGCTTCCTAATTATCTCTCCTAAGGGCAGCATGTACAGAGTGAAAAGCAACGGTTCTAGTACTGAGCCTTGTGGTACTCCATATTGAACTTGTGATCGATACGACATCTCTTCATTAACTAATACAGACTGATAACGGTCAGATAAGTAAGATTTGAACCATGCCAAAGCAATTCCACTAATGTCAATATAGTTTTCAAGTCTTTTTAAAAGAATGTTGTGATCGATAGTGTCAAAAGCAGCACTGAGATCTAATAACACTAATAGAGAAATACAGCCACGATCGGATGATAAGAGTAGATCGTTTGTAACTCTAACGAGAGCAGTCTCAGTACTATGGTATGGTTTAAATCCTGACTGGAAATCCTCACAGATTCCATTTCTTTCTAAAAAGGAGCACAGTTGTGTTGAAACTGCCTTTTCTAGTATCTTTGACAGAAAAGGTAGATTCGAGATTGGCCTGTAATTTACTAAATCTCTCGGATCTAGTTGAGGTTTTTTAATAAGAGGTTTAATAATAGCCTGCTTAAAAGTTTTTGGCACGTATCCTAGTGTTAAAGATGAATTAATTATATCAAGAAGTGGACCTACGACCTCTGGAAGGATTTCTTTCAGTAGTTTAGTCGGCATTGGGTCTAACATACATGTTGTTGATTTTGATGATTTGATAAGTTTAGATAATTCTTCCTCTCCTATAGCGGCGAATGATTCTAGTTTTACCTCAGGGACACTACAGTGCACTGTCTGAAGCGAAACTGTAGACGGTTGCATGTTTATAATTTTCTCTCTAATATTGTCAATCTTGCAAGTAAAGAAGTTCATAAAGTCATTACTGCTGTGCTCTTTGGAAACGTCAGCAGTTGAATCTCTGTTTCTAGTTAATTTAGCCACTGTGTCAAATAAATACCTAGGATTATGTTTGTTTTCTATGAAGAGATTTGAAAAATAAGTAGATCTAGCATTTCTTATAGCCATTCTGTACTCAATCATTTTTTCTTTCCACGAAAGGCGAAAAACTTCTAGTTTTGTTTTCTTCCAACTACGTTCAGCTTTTCTCACAGCTCGTTTTAGAGCCCGAGTGTGCTCATCATACCACGGCGTTGGATTAGTTTCCTTAATCTTCTTTAGACGTAAAGGAGCGACTGCATCTAATGTGCTGGAAAAGAGAGAGCCAATAGTTTCTGTTGCAGCATCGAGTTCTTCTAAGTTGTCAGGTATACTAAGGCGATGAAACTGCTCGGGGAGATTATTTATAAAGCAATCTTTAGTGGTATAAGTGATGGTTCTACCATATTTTTGGCTGGGTGGTGGTTTTGTAGCCTTGGCTAACTGTATTATACACGAGACTAAGTAATGATCTGATATATCATCGCTCTGCTGTAGAATTTCAACAGCATCAATATCAATTCCATGCGACAGTATTAGATCTAAGGTATGATTACGACAATGAGTGGGTCCTGACACGTGTTGTCTAACTCCAATAGAGTTTAAAATGTCTGCAAATGCCAATCCAAATGCGTCTTTATTATTATCTACATGGATATTAAAATCACCAACAACAAGAACTTTATCCGCAGCCAGTACTAACTCTGATAGAAAATCAGCAAATTCTTTGATAAAGTCAGTATGGTGGCCTGTATTCAGTAGCCAGCACAAATGTCAACTTACATAATGTTACATAAAGCACCATCACTTCAAAGGAATTATATTTGAAATTCTTTTGAATGATTCTGAATATATTACTATAAATTACAGCAACACCTCCCCCTTTGCCTTTCTGTCGAGGATTGTGTCGATAGTCATAACCTTGAGGACTAGACTCATTTAAAATAATGTAATCGTCTGGTTTTAGCCAGGTTTCTGTCAAACACAGCAAGTCTAGTTTATTGTCTGTGATAATTTCATTTACAATAAGTGCTTTTGAAGAAATAGATCTAATATTCAGTAACCCAAGCTTTATCATTTGTTTATCTGATTTATCTGTGATTTTCAATTTTTGAACATCAATTAAATTTTTACCCTTAAAAGGTTTCGGAAGTTTTTTGTATTTACTAGTTCGAGGTACAGACACAGTCTCTATGACTGGACATAACAATGACCACAAAAATCTTATACAGAGATAAAAATAAATCCAGATTGTGAGCGCACCAGTTGGTTTGCCAGGTAAAATACAAATATGTGCAAAATGTCATAGTTACCTGTGTCTGACATAAAAACTATGATAGTCATATTCCTATGAAATTTTAAATAACAAATAACACAAACACAACATTTTGTTTTATTTCCATTATGTTTTATTAATTTATTTGTTAGTAAATAGAAATGTAACCTTGTTGATTATAATTAAAGTTGCATTGTGTAATTTCTGGGCCACTACTGGTACCATAATGACACATTTCTGACATTGTTCCTTTAAACAGACTGGTAAAAAGATAGAAATTATATTTCACAGAAATTGACCTATGAATGGCTTACTTATAATTTATTTAATAATTGGACAAATTTCTATAAATTGACTATAATTCTGTCAGACACTTGATTATTTATTTAGTTACCATGGAGAAAAAACTCAAGTTAAATCTCAGTGCGAAACTTGACAGTGGTATTCTTCATCTTCTCTTTGAAGACCTCATCAAACTGTTCATTTTGTGCCACAGTGAAGTGATTTTTCCAGTCTCCAACTTTACCTTTTGGAAAGAAAAGATTAAAGCAAGTTAAAGAACAGAATTCAGAGGGACTAAATGAGATGATTCAGTAGTTTATAAACCTTTTCGCATAAAGGGTGAGATCTTGAAATCCATGACTGGGAGTGTGGAATAGTTGGTCATCTTGTTCTGTTTCATGGCATCAAACTGAACCCCCTTTGTTATTTTCTCTCTCTCTTCTACTGAGGTGGACAAACCCAAGAAAGAACACAAACGTTCCACCTCATGTCCTGTGTCCTGAAAAAGACATGGGAAAATATACACTTTAGACACATTTATCATACTGATTTTATGCTTGATAAAAATGTAACTTTATGAACTTACTTCAACCAAATCCTCGTAGAACAAGTATAGCAGGTTAGAATAAGTCTGTTTTTTCTCCCACCATCCAATGACATGGTCGTACCAAGGACCAAACACATCTAGGAAGAAATGTCTGATGTTAAATCAAATTTCAAGTGACAAATTTATTGATTTATGTAGGGGTTGCACATAATAGCGAAACTGAAGATTTTTAAAAATTTAATTTATTTTCCCCAGATTTTAAAATGGTTCTTTAAAAAGTTTGACATTGTAACTGACTTAAAATAGACATAAAGAAGTCTTTTTCTTACTCTTTCCTTCCATAAATTTCTGTAAGAAGGTGTTCCAGTCTCCTGGTTCAGGCTGTGCCATGTTCATTCGATCAAAATGAAAATATGAAACTGCATTGTCTTTTGCATTCCGAGCTACATACACAATCTAGAATGAGTGAAAAAACATGAAACAGGACATTAAAATGAGAGTTTACTACACTTTTTTAATGAAGTAACTTTATTTAAAGATTAGTATGTTGTAACAGGTATACTTTTGCATGAAGAAAACAAATGATGAAGAAAAATGGTTATATCAAAGATAAGTAAAACCACATTTAAAATGTAAAAAATAATGTTAACAAAACATGAGGTGCACTTTAAATATTTGGATTATTAGAAATAATCAGTACCAAATTTCTCTAAGTAAAGCAACAATTTAGACACAAAAATGTCTTTATATCACCACCAACATTTTTGTTCTTTAAATAGTTCAAGTTGTAGTTTTTTTTAACAAACAGTTTTAATAGCAATGTACCACAACTGCTAAACATTTTATTTCAATAAAACCCCATATATTCTACCTTTGAGTTCTGCTCCCAGAAGGACCTTGGCACAAGCTGAACAGGTAAATGAGTTTTGATGAGACGAGGAGACGTGGGCAGATTATCAGCCAGTTCTGTTCCTGAAAAAGTTAGTGAAAAATGTGGTTCTAAATTTAGTTCTAAATTGGGTGTCCTAGTGTCACTCAGCCAAGACATGATCTAATGTCACTACAAAATAGGGGCTACTGTACGTTAATACATACAGAAAAATTAAAAGTTTGTGTTTTAAAAACAAACAAACATTCCCTTAGTTCTTAACGTAGGATAGTGCAGGCATCGGCAACTCTGATGATGACGACGGTCAGTATTTTTTCTCTTATACCAAGGGGTCAGATTACTAATCATGGAGGAGGGATTTTTTTAATTATAATTTTTATTATATTTTTTAAAATTATAACTATGTACAAAGCCCAAGATCTGTCCATAACAATGAAATGAAAAAGAAGAAAACAGTTATTACAATCAAAAGGGGGTGGGGGATTGCAAGGAAGTGTGTCACTCTGATTCCAGATTTATCGTAATGCAGGTGTATAGTATTTTTTGCTTTGGAGTGTGTTTGTGTAACAGGTCATTTTTAACAACGCAGACAAAATGCAATGCAGACAACAGACCAGTTATATTTGCTTAATATAGGGTCATCATGTATCTGTTTTGCTGGGGCTCTTTAATGCAAGTTTATCATATTTTTATTGATTGTTTATTTGTGGTGTGACTTATATTCATGAAAATGATGGTTGAGGAGTGGATAGAAGTGCCCCAGTATTGCATTAGGTCAAGGTATATGCCTGAATGGTATAAAGTAGGATAGGAGGCTCAAAATGAGATCAGCCTCAGGTTGTGAGAGAGAATTCTGAACAAATCTTTGAGGTCTTGTAAGAAGTGTATGGATTTTCTAAATTTAATGTCTATTTGCAACAAAAAAATTGATCATAAGCAAATGTCTTTAATGGAGAAGTTGCAGTGTAAACCAGGTGCTATAGCATATACTGAGGTTGTTTGTGATCATATGCTTTGTAGATTACCAGTAGGCCTCAGTAAATTAATAGACTTGATGGCCAAGTCTGATGGCCAGCCAATTTGCATTAGAAGCTACTTTCTTTGACATATAGCTTGGTATTTACAAACTACCCTTGACACCTCAACTACCTCTAGTGTATCTATTAGAGAACCAACAAGGCAGTTATAAAACTAGAAATTCCCAGCCACACGCTGGGAGGGAAAGCTGCTCTAGTGTGGATTCCTCTGTTACCATCAGTTAGCAGGACAATGTCCCACTCTAAGTGTTAAAGGTGTAGTAAGCGACTTCTGAGAAACCGATATTTGAAATTGACACCCAAACAAACACACCCCTATGCAAAAGAAACACACCCCTCCCTTCATTGTTACAAACACGCTATGCAACACAGGTAATGACTAACAGCTGGCGCATCAGACAACTAGCGCAAGTATGGATAAATCAGTTGTGATACAACAACAGCATACAAAAGCATATTTTGGTTCTGTGAAACACAGCAAAAACAATGTCACTCATGTATCGAGCAGAAACAAAGCAACCTCTGTGTCCATTTTCAGGCCTTCCCACTTTCTAACGTCTCTCCAGTGCTAGAAAGCTTTTCTTAGCTCTTGCCTGATTGTAACCCTTCTTTTTCCAATTATATTCCTCTGAACTTTTCCTCTTTAGTAATATCTCTTTCTACAGTCTTTCTACACGTGTCGCTTGCTCACTCTCTCTCGTCCTCTATCATGAGTATATATGCCCCCTCTTGCTGATTGCCTTCAAGTTTTTTCTGATTGGTTCGATCAACTTATATTTTTCATTAGCTCCTGCACCACTCAGCTAATTATACTCTTTTTTTACATTTATTACAGATGCAACTCGACAGTTTTGGTTAAGTCATACACTGATGAGCCACAACAATTAAAACCACTGAGAGGTGAAGTGGATAACATTGATTATATCATTACAATGCAACCTGTTCAAGGAGTGGGATATATTACAAAGGGAGTGAACAGTCAGTTCTTGAATTTCATGTGTTGAAAACATGAAAAATATGCAAGAGAAATGAACTGAGTGAGTGGGCCAAATAGTGATGGCTAGAAGGTCACAGTCTCTTTAAAATGGTAAATCTTGTGGGGTGTTCTTGGTATGCAGTTTTTAGTACCTACTA
Organism: Chanodichthys erythropterus; assembly: GCF_024489055.1. Lineage (NCBI taxonomy): Eukaryota > Metazoa > Chordata > Actinopteri > Cypriniformes > Xenocyprididae > Chanodichthys > Chanodichthys erythropterus. The sequence continues at coordinate 328,130 of NC_090229.1, forward strand.
GGGCTGCCGATTTAAAATATTAAATGTCACAGATGTACAATATATTTACTGTGTAATCCACAATTTTGAAGAGGGGGTCAAAATGACAGTTTTCACCTGAGATTTGGAGCCAATTTACAGGGGTATAAAAATGACTTTAGAAAATTGCAGCATCATTATTTTATTTTTACACAGAGATTGGTAGGTCTGTTAGTAAAATCTGTTGAGTTTAGCAATCTTTGTTGCATTATATGTCAATGATGACAGTTCAAAAATGGCAAAAGGCACTTGTGTTTTTTGCCTCAAGTTTGCATGCATCTTAATATCCTTTTAGATTCTGGTTCTTAATGAACTTTCCTTTAGATATCTTTATTTTAAAGGCCCTCGATGGTTCAATCCAAGAGATATGGAGATCTTAATGTGGCTCCATGAGTAAATTGGTGAATTGTACACATTTTTGATGGTCAAAAACAAAATGTGGGTCACTTTGCATACAGCTCATACTTTTTTTATTTTAAGGAGGAATATCTGAAGAACAAATAATTTTGAAACTAGAAATGTATCTGTTTCTCTATCAACACAATTGCATAGAATATATCTGAGTGCCATAAATATTCCTTTTCCAAAGTTTGCATGCCTGTAACTCTAAAAGCCTTCAAGATATCTTAATATCCTTCTAGATTCTCATTATTAATAAACTTTACATAAAAATCTTAATTTTCAAGGCCCTATATAGTTCAGTCCCATAGTTATGGGGATCTCAAAGCAGCTCCATGTTCAAATTGTTGAATCTTAACAATTTTCAGTGTTTGAAAACCAAATGTGGTTTACTTTGCACACAGCCGATAGTTATTGTGTTTTAAGATGAATGTCTGAAGAATAAATAATGTTTAAACTAGAAATGTAGCTTGGGGGGGGGAGTTAAAGAGTTAAAGAGACTGTTAAAAAGTTGGATTCTCATGCTAAACATGGCCAAAGTTTCAAAACATGAGTTGGAATATTTCTGTGCCAAAAATACTCTTCCAAATCCTCATAAACTTCGCAATCTTTTTTTTGAATATGGGTTTTTGTAACTTCATTAAGGTCAGAATTCCTTGTATGGGCACTTCTCCTGGAAGAGCATGTGCACACGTCGACCAGAGCGAGAGAGCAAGAGCACACCCATCAACGCGCATTCAGCTTTACGGAAGTCGTCGGCAGCCCTGCACAGGACTTGCTTGAGAAAGATTTATCACTTTGTTTTTAGACCACAAAATTAACAATGTCACCAAAGAAGTGTGTTTTTGGTTGTGAGGGAAAGATAACCTTGCTTTCCAAAGAACCCAGTGTTAAGTGGAGCTGAGAGATTTGTGCACGCGCATTACATTGATGCGCTCTCAATATTTGTTATTAAAATAACCATAGAAACTGATAGTTGCAATAACTTTTTTATTGGTTAAAATGAATGGAGAATATCTTGTGTTTTTCCGTGACTGCTCGAGCCCTCAGGATCGGCTCTTATGGTTTTATAAACAAGGCCCAGTTCTATGCTGGATTTAAAGATAGTTTGAAACTGAAAGATGGAGCGGTCACAGTGATAATGATCCCGGAATGATTACGAGTCAGAACCGCAGGTGGTGAGTAAAACTGCTTCAAATGTCTGTTTTGTTGGCAATAGGTGCCTAAGTGCATATAATGTAAACAACACGAACGTAGTGAATTCATAAATTCATTATTCATCATTCACTATACGCTATATTCATTATAGTGATCCAAAAGTTATCCAGGGATAATGTGATGGGGTATTGTGTGTGTTTAAATACTTTTGTTTAGCTGACCATTGAAAGCTTATTTAGATCCACTCACACGACATGCCTCCAGGGGCTCGGCTGTTTTCAGAAAGACTCGGTAGAGTGTACGTATCTTTTATAAATATGATAAAACTAAAGACTTTTCGAAGATATGAATGATGCACTACTACTCTATAGGTACTCAAGATTAATATGAGATTGGCAGAAACTATGTGTGATACCCCCCTTTAAGATATCTTGAATACTTTTAGAGTTACAGGCATGCAAACTTTGGAAAAGCAATATTTATGGCACTCAGACAGGTATGTTCTATGCAATTGTGTTGATAGAAAAACACAAGAACATTCTAGTTTCAACATTATTTGTTCATCAGATATTCCTCTTTAAATGAAAACAGTATCAGCTGTATACAAAGTGATCCACATTTTGTTTTTGACCACTCAAAATGTGCACAATTGACCAATTTACTCATGGAGCCGCATTAAGATCTCCATATCTCTAGGATTGAACCATCGAGGGCCTTAAAAATGAAGATACCAAAAAGAAAGTTTGTTAAGAACCAGAATCTAAAAGGATATTAAGATATCTTTACTATTTCTTTAGTTACAGACATGCAAACTTGAGGCAAAAAACACAATTAGTGCTTTGTAGTGAATTCCAGGGCCCAGTTTACGGCCGGGCCCCTCTCTCTCCGTAACAGTGGACAAAGGTTTGCTACATTTTGATTGGATCTTGGTGGCCTAACACAAACAAACTGTTCAACGCCATCAGATAAAGATGGAAGGACAACATCCAGACCTCTCTCAGAGGGTAAGAAGAAGACCTCTTGTACCAAGCCTGGGAATGACAAGACTTCTCATTGGTCCACAGGCAGTTATTACCCTTCACCCATCTAGTCACTACTTCCTAAAGTTGGCCAGAGACTGCCATAAAAATTCCTCGGCACCTTAGCAGCAATGGGTGAAACAAAGAGAGATCACAAAGATCCATCCGAATCCATTCAAAACTATGTTTGAAAACCTTAGAACTGATGCAAACTACACATCCATTTCATACTTATTCACAGAAATAAGTATTCTCAGTGACAGCTATTTGTAGTGCAACCTCTGATGCAAATTCAGCTGTTAATGTACAATTGAATGACAGTTCAATCTTTTTCCATCATGTTTAGTCTCTATTTGTTTAGAATATTGCCAAAGGTATTCTGGTGGTGGTTTGGAAAGTGAGAAATGCATTGGTAAACTTTAAAGACACTGTAATGACTTCCAACTTTGTGCTTTATGCAAATGAGTTCCACAGGGGAGAGAAGGGTGGGCCATACTGTGTGTGTCCCCTCTGATGCCAGCAGCCAATCACAGCACTCGAATGGAGAAGCGCCAAAATGCAATCTCCTCCTCATCGGAAAGGGATAAAGGTACCCTTTCAACAGACACTCCTTGTTCTGAGTCTGCCCTTCAAACAGGGAAAGACATAACAGATATTGTTCTGAGTCTGCCCGTCAAAGGGGAAAGACACAACAGATACACCGTTCTGAGTCTGTCCTGCACGGGGAAAGACATTAACAGACACAACACCGTTCTGAGCCTCTGGTCCATCCAGAAGAGACAACAACAGATCCCATGATCTGAGCCTACAGCTTGTGAGGCAGCAACAGAGACGACCACATTCTGAGCCTCTAGCTTGTGAGGAAAGAGACATTAACAAACACTACGTTCAGAGTTTCCATCCAGCGAGACAGTGACGACATCTGCAACAAGGTTAAGCTCAGGAGAGCAAACCATCACTTCAAGGTACCTTCATCTGCGTGTTCCAGATTGTTAAGGACCTTCTGCACCTATGCCAGGGCCTCGTCTGCGTGTTCCAGATTTTAGGACCCTTTGGTGCTCTAGGAGATCAGCATCCCACAGAGCTTCGTGTTCAAGACTGTTGAAACAGATTCTGGCTCCTCTCCCCACTGCATTGTCACCCGGCACAACCAGTGGAAGACGTCATCGTCATCGGACTCGACCAAGTGGAACGTAAATATCACTTAACCAAACCTCTTTCCAGAGACCTTGGCATTGTTGTATTTTATCAGTATATAATTTCCTAATTTCCATTAGATGTAATATAGCTGATGTTAGTTAATAACAAATAATCTCTCGTTTATTTGTTTGGTGCATAATAAGGTTCTCCACCTTATTATTTTCAGAGAAACAGTTTATCTTTCCCTAAGATAACGTAACTCTTCCATAGCCACACTCAACTTAATCACTTGTATTCTATGTATCTTATGCACTTTATTCCTTTATCATTCATGGTATTCATTTAGTAGTTGTGTTAGTTATTCTTGTTTATCTTTTTGTTAATAAAATTTATTTTATTACACTTGTGTCTTCCTTGTGCTGATAATACAGAAAAGGGCTCTACAAGTTAGCAATTTCACCAATCTTTCAAATAAATCAGCTGACCACTTTACATTAATTCTAAATGAATGAAAGCCCCTGTTGGGAGTGTTCTCATACTGCCAAGGTAACAGACCTTGACTGGTGGCCTGAACTAGGGAAAAAGGGGGAAGTGGTCATCTGATGTACTCATAACCACACCTTAAGAGACGTGTGATCCAAAATCACAACGTCAGCAGTGACGTGAGTACCAATCCCTATTTTACTTTGTGTCCTTTGATGGACAAAGTAAAAATCACTACAGCTTTTTGACATTTTTGAACTGTCATTGTTGGCATATAATGAAACAAAGATGGTAAAGTTAACAGATTTTACTAATAGACCTAACAATCTCTTTATAAAGTCATTTTTACACCCCTCTAATTTGGCAAATACAAAATAGTGGATTACTCTTTAAAAATACATCTGTGACATTTAACATTTTGGCTTTCATAACTATTTATGTTTGTCTGTGTACAAAAAAAAAATATTAACAAAATGAAAAATTTGAGCCGGCTCAAGCCTCTAGTTGAGTTGACATGGAAAAACCAAGTAAGGTTGGGCGATATGGCAAAAAAATAAAATATTGAATTTTTTTTAAATTTTTATTTTTTCAGAACGATTGACTGATTCACAATTTTTTTTTCTGATTTATTTATTTATTTTAACTATTCAACTTAAAATGTAACTACAATATGATACAAGTAACATTCTCTTTATTAGTCATCTGGTTAAAAAAAAATTCTATTCCAAGTGCACCACACCTGAAGTGATCAACATGGTGTAAATGTAAAACAAATGACTTATTTATTAAATCTTTGTAGAAAATACGCATGAAATATGAAGGCAAATGTTATCTCAAACATATTCTATATACTCAGAAATCATATAAAATAAGAAAAATGCTACATATTTCTGAGCCAAAAAGCAATATCAATAAATAACACCAGTAACATATTATTTTTAACAGCAAATGCTTTGTAAAAACAGAAAATAACAGCACCTTTCAGCCTGTCACCATCATGCAAACATGAAATATCAAACATACAGTAGTAGTTCTTTATAGGTTTTTGCATTCCATTACGCTATTTTTCCTATTGTTCTTATGTTTGGCGGACATTTGGTTGATGCACTCATGCCTTGCATCTTTTGCAGCGTGAAGCGGCATTCTAAGAATGCAGTGGTCAAGTAAAAAAAAAAAAGTTCTACTAAAAAAAGTTAATTTTTAAAATTGTAAAAAAAAAAAGAACGAAATGAAACTGAAATTCAGTGAACACTCGTTATAGTGTGATCTCTGACCTGATGGTATAATATGAAAACACGACTCCAGGAATGGCACTCTCATATGGATAGGCTGGGAAGTCTGGCGCTCTGAATCTCCCTTACCAAAATACAGCAGGTCTAGAATATAAGAAACCCAGGTGGTACCTAGAAGAAGAATGGAGAGTAGAATTCTGCATTATTTTGTGTTTGAAATCTTAGGTAATATGTACTACATCTAATGTTTTTATTAACAAATTAAAATATATTAATAAAAGCTGGATGATTTGAGGTGCTAAATGGCATGCAAATCATTTTAAAACATTGTGTGGTGGAGAAAATGCTATATTACTGTTACTACCAATAAAGCTCTTTCTGATTATGCTATGTTAGACACTTAGTATAGTCTGATTTACTTTTTGGGTATATAATGTTACTCACGGTAAATCAAGAAAACAAGAGATTCAAACAATAAGACTAACCGTGTTGAGCTATATAACAAATTATAGTTTTCTGTCAACAAAAGTATCCAAACAGTTGCTCACCTGTCTAATAAAACATAATATATTAAAGTGACTATGATTTCACTAAATCAACCCTCCCTTCCTCTCACAGTGGGCAGGGTGGCCTGCATACCCTGATTACCCTGAAACCAAACTTCCACAAGTTTGTCAGATGAAGACATTTACATCAGCAGCATTTATTCAGTATTCATAAACTTGTCAGTCCAGTTACCATGGAGAGAGCAGTAGAAATACTATTATTACTAAACACCAGAAGAGCTCTAGTAATCCATTCAGGGTGTTCCCCTGCCTTTGGACTGAAATGCTGGGATAGGCTCCAGTATCCCTGCAAAACCTAAATTAGATACGGAAATTGGAGAATGAACGAACTGACCAGAAGTGGTGTAAAATTTATTGAAGTTTTACAAAATGTGTAGCTTGTGTATGAATACTTCAAGTATAGCAACAACAGCCCATTTTAAGGGAGACCGGGGATGGAAGTAACACTTTTTGTTTGAGCATCACTAACTCAGTGGTTGTTTAAGCTAGATCTCTAGCTGAAGATAGATGTACCAATGAGAGGTAATTTGCACAGCATCTAATTTATGCATGAATGATTCAGAGAGAATCATTCAAGCTACAGGAGGATCTGCATACTGTAAGTGTTTTTGTGTTGTTTCTAGTTTGATTTTAGTGCTGTGTAGTTGCTAGGAAGTTTGTTTACTGACTTCACGTGGCAAATCGCGTTTGTTCTCGTTTCGCTCCGAGCCAGTAAGGCATGGCCAAAGCCAGCTTTACTATTTAAACAGTTGTAATTTAGCATTTATTAGAGAGAATCATTCAAGCAGGAGGATCTGCGTACTGTAAGTGTTTTTGTGCTGTTTCTAGTTTGATTTTAGTGCTGTGTAGTTGCTAGGAAGTTTGTTTACTGACTTCATTGTTTACTGGCAAATAGCGTTTGTTCTCGTTTCGCTCCGAGCCAGTAAGGCGTGGCCAAGGCCAGCTAGTACTTGGAGATTTCAACATCCATCTAGACAAACCTCTGCTGACTTCCACACTCTGCTTGCCTCATTTGATCTCAAGCGAGTGGCCACCTCAGCTACCCACAAATCAGGTAACCAATCTACACACTCTGTGGCTCCACCGACAATGCACTGATTACTCCACTACACACCTCAGACCACTTTCTCATCACTTTTAATCTCAACCTGACCCCTAACTCAACACTCACTCCACCACATGTTACTTTTCGGCGAAACCTACGCTCCCTCTCACCATCCCACCTATCCTCTTTGGTCTCATCCACACTTCCTCCCCCTAATCAGTTCTCATCACTGGACACTAACAATGCTACTGACACTCTTTGCACCACTCTAACATCTTGCTTAGATGACTTCTGCCCCCTTTTAACCAGACCAGCCCGCGCCACCCCCACTGCCCCCTGGCTCTCTGATGTTCTCCGTGAGCATCGGTCGAGACTCAGGGCTGCAGAGAGGAAGTGGCAAAAATCTAAAGATCCTACTGACCTTAGCTCATATCAGTCACTCCTTTCTTCTTTCTCTACAAATGTCTCCAATGCTAAAACCACATACTATCACACTAAAATTAACAATTTGACTGATTCCCGCACACTTTTTAAAACCTTCTCTTCTCTTCTTTGCCCTCCTCCCCTCCCTCCCACATCAACTCTTACAGCTGATGACTTTGCCACATTCTTCACACATAAAATAACAACCATCAGCAGCCAATTCTTCACACAACACACTGACAATAACATCTTAACAAAAAACACACAAACTCCTCCTTCTCCATGCTCTCGGAGGCAGAAGTTTCAAAACTCATCCTTTCCAATCACCCTACTACCTGTCCGTTAGACCCTATCCCCACTCATCTTCTTCAGGCCATCTCCTCCTCAATTCTACCTGCACTCACTCACATTATCAATTCTTCCCTTCATACTGGAACATTTCCCACAGCTTTTAAGCAGGCTAGGATTACCCCACTGCTTAAAAAACCCACTCTGAATCCAGCCCTTTTGGAAAACTACAGACCAGTATCCCTTCTTCCTTTCATTGCTAAAACACTTGAGAGAGTTGTATTCAACCAACTGTCTACTTATCTCACACAGAACAACCTCCTTGACGACCACCAGTCTGGTTTCAAGAGTGGCCACTCAACTGAGACTGCCTTGCTCTCAGTCACTGAAGCCCTGAGACTGGCACGAGCGATTTCAAAATCATCAGTACTCACCTTGCTGGATCTGTCTGCTGCTTTTGACACAGTTAACCACCAGATCCTCCTGTCAGCACTCATGTCGAAGGGCATCTCGGGAACCGCACTCCAGTGGTTCAAGTCTTACCTCTCAGGTAGGTCCTTCAGGGTATCTTGGAGAGGTGAGGTGTCCAAGTCACCTCATCTTGCTACTGGGGTACCTCAGGGCTCAGTGCTTGGACCACTTCTCTTCTCCATCTACATGTCATCACTAGGATCTGTCATTCAGGAGCATGGTTTCTCCTATCACTGTTACGCTGATGACACACAACTCTACCTCTCATTCCAACCAGATGATCCGACGGTTACTGGTCGCATTGCAGCCTGCCTGACAGCCATTTCTGCCTGGATGAAGGACCACCACCTTCAACTCAACCTTGCAAAAACAGAACTGCTTGTGGTCGGTGCCAACCTAACACTTCGTCATAACCTTTCAATTCAACTTGGGTCATCAACCATTACTCCTTCCAGGACAGCTAGGAACCTTGGACTGGTGATGGATGATTCTTTAAGCTTCACAGATCATGTTGCGACAACGGCCCGGTCCTGCAGATTTGCCTTGTACAACATCAGGAAGATTAGACCCTTCCTATCGGAGCATTCCACACAAATTCTTGTCCAAGCTATTGTTCTATCCAGACTGGACTACTGTAATGCTATCTTGGCTGGCCTTCCAGCATGCACTGTCAAGCCTCTACAACTGATCCAGAACGCTGCAGCAAGACTGGTCTTCAACGAACTGAAGAGAGCGCACATCACTCCTCTCTTCATCAGTCTGCATTGGCTGCCAGTAGCTGCTCGCATCCAATTCAAGGCTCTGATGTTTGCCTACAGAACGACCGCTGGCTCTGCACCACTATATCTTAACTCACTACTTCAGACTTATGCGCCCTCCAGAAACTTGCGTTCTGCAAGTGAACGGCGCCTTGTGGTGCCATCACAAAGGGGCACAAAATCGCTCTCACGGACCTTCTCCGGGTCTGTTCCTGGCTGGTGGAATGGCCTGCCACGTTCTATCCGAGCAGCTGAATCTTTAGCCATTTTCAAAAAAATGCTAAAGACGCATCTTTTTCGCCAGCACTTGACCTAGTAATAGTACCACTTACCTTGATTTCTATTTTCCTTCCATCTATCTGTGTATTTTATAAAAAAAAAAAAAAATTCCTTGCTACGAGCACTTTACTGTCATAACTGTGACTTCACTCAGCACTTATGTACTGTTGTTCTCATGTTGATTTGATTGATTCTACTATTCTCATTTGTAAGTCGCTTTGGATGCTAAATGACTAAATGTAAATGTAAATGTAATGAACTTTATTGAAGAACAAAGAATCAATTTTGAATAAAATGAACAATTTAAAGTGACAAAAAACATTATATTGTGTTTCTTTAAGGACTTTTTAGCACAAAAGCAACTGCTGTGTACGGAAGCCCTAAACGGCCATGGATTATTATTATTTTTCTATCTTGTTTTCTCGTGATCACAACTAAATTTTCCCGTGATCTCGAGATAACAAAAGTTGTTTTGTTGTGATCACAACTTAAAAGTTCTTTTTACAATGACTGATTCTGAAACACACTGTTCCCTTTCAGTCGGTCACGTTCGACGTACGTCAGTAGTGACCGACGAATTGGGATATCGCTTAGAGAGCCCTATCATCTTCGTGTAAACTAAAACAAGCCAATGGAATTGGCGTGCGATATTTGCATAATGCGCACCGCCCCCGACAGGTGTATATAAATAGGAAGCAGATGCAATCGCACTCTGTCTTTCGCTTCGGAGCCATTCACTGGTGTCCTATTTAGAAGACTCCTTTCTTCGTGTGTTTTTCTCACTAAAACACTGCCTCAGAAGAGGATCTGCAGCGAGCTTTGGTGCTGGTGAAGAGGGCACGTGCAGCGAGGTCGCGAGTGTCTGAGGAGCCGAGCTATAAGCTCTAAACTGCTGTTTTCACAGCAACACAAAAAAGAGTGTGTGTGAGGCAGCGATTTGGGCCGGTTCCTCGGTGTGTCAGGGAGTGGTGTACCTGACACATCGCGTCGCTCCCTGGGTGCTTCAGCACGAGTGAGTTGACTTCCCCTTCTAAAAGAGCTTTACAGACGAACCCTGACAGTATGTCATTTCGTCTGTGCGTTACTGGGTGCGGTCGTTCCCTGGTCCCTGCTGATGGGCACAATCGCTGCATCTCGTGTTTGGGCGTTCAGCACGCTGAAGCAGCGTTTGTGGATGGTTCATGTTCCCATTGCGGGAACATGACCATCGCGGTGCTGAGGTCGAGGCTCTCCTTCCTGAAGTCTCAGGAAGCGCGAGTCCCCTCTCCTATGCCGCGTACGACCGTTTTTTCCGGCCCCGGGAACCGGAATGACGGTACGGCGCTGTATAGGGAGGGCGACCTGAGGATAACGGTCAGGGCTCCCCCGTCGAGCGGAAACGCTCCGCGAGCCCCTGCCCCCTCATCAGCACCGCAACCCATCCTGCCGCCGTTGGTTTCCGCTGGGCCCTCTTCGGACTGTCCAGCCGTTACCTTTGGTGCGCCGGCGGAGGATCAGATGTCGATCGCTGCGTCGGAAGGCGAGTTTGAGTGTTCGGGGGAGGAAGATCCGGACGCGCTGCCGCCCTCCGGGACGGCAGCGTTGCCCGAATCGGATCCCGAACTCTCGGCTGTGCTCTCCCGGGCCGCCTTGTGTGTCGGGCTCGAGTGGAACCCTCCACCCTGTCCCGGCCCATCGCGGCTGGATGATTGGTATTTGGGGGCGGGTCGCGCTGGCCAGCCCCAGCGTCCCGCCCCAATGCCTTTCTTCCCGGAGGTGCACGATGAGGTGACCAGGTCTTGGCAGACACCGTATAGTGTTCGTTCGAGGCCTGGCCCCCCGTCCGCCTTCACCTCCCTGGACGGCGGGGCAGCCAGGGGGTACGCGAGGATCCCGCCAGTCGAGCGGTCTGTTGCGATGCAACTGTGTCCAACGGCCGCTGGCTGGCGTGGTGAGCCGCGTCTCCCGTCCCGGGCCTGTAAATTCTCAGCCGGTCTGACTGAGAAAGCTTACAGTTCCTGTGGGCAGGCTGCCTCTGCCCTGCATGCGATGGCGCTTTTGCAGGTCTACCAGGCAAAAGCGCTGTCGGAAATGCCCCAGGAAGGTCCTGACCAACAGCTGCTGGGGGAGCTGCGCGCTGCCACCGACCTCGCCCTCCGAGCGACGAAGGTGACAGCACGCGCTGTTGGTCATGCGATGTCTACCTTGGTAGTCCAGCAACGCCATCTCTGGCTGACCCTGGCGGACATGCGGGATGCCGACAAGCAGAGGTTCCTAAATTCCCCCGTGTCCCCGGTCGGCCTATTCGGCGACGCGGTGGAGAGCTTCGCCCATCAGTTCTCCGCTGCACAGAAGCAGGCTGAGGCTATCAGTCACGTTATGCCACGGCGGTCCGCTGCTGCCTCCACCCAGCCGCCCGTGGCTCAGCCTCAGTCCGCTCGTCGCCGAGGGCGCCCGCCTGCATCGTCCTCCGCCCCTGCTAAGACGGCAAAGCAGCAGCCTACACCAGCCAGACAGCAGGCAACGGGCAACCTGGAGGGGAAGGATCTTGCTCTTCGGGAGAGTTTTCCACCATCTCTCCCACCCCCGGAGGAGGGCCGGGGGGAATTTGTGTTTGTCTGTCTACCGCCGCTGGCTCTCCGGATTCCAGCGGTACCCACTTTTTCACAAAAAGAGCAGTTTCCTCAAACTCCAGGTCACAACAAGGGGTGTCTGTCAGTGTGCCAGGCTCCGCCTCGCCGCTGACAGCTCCCCCCCCATTCGCCAGCAGGTGGCAGTGTGATGGTGCAGACCGCGTCCCGTGCGCGGTCTCCCATGCACACTGCTGCCTCGCAGAGTCTGACCCCACTCCGGGCCGCCCCCAAGCTGTCCGGGTCGGGTCCCTCTCTGCCTTGCTGCCCCACCCCCGGTGCGTCTGTGGTGCCTTTGGTCCTGCTGGCTCAGTGTCTGGAAGCGTGGAGCACGCTCCCCAGCCTGTCCAGTTGGCTCATTCGTACTATCAGACTCGGCTATGCGATTCAGTTCGCCCGGCGTCCCCCGGTCTTCAGGGCTGTCCACTTCACTCCGGTGTCGTTGGACAGTGCTCCTGTTCTCCGGGTGGAGATTGCTGTCCTCCTGGCGAAGGGTACAATCAAGCCGGTCCCTCCAGCCGATATGAAGTCGGGGTTTCACAGCCCCTACTTCATTGTACCATAAAAGGGCGGTGGGCTACGGCCAATCCTGGACCGTCCCCAGGATTGGTTTGCAGCAATAGACCTGAAGGACGCATACTTTCATGTCTCGATTCTGCCTCGACGCAGACCCTTCCTAGGTCGGTCTGCGTTCGAGGGTCGGGCATGTCAGTACAAAGTCCTACCCGACATGGTTGTAGCTCCCAACCGGTTGGGTCTTCAGGTCAACTGGGACAAGAGCAAACTCGCCCCCGGGTAGAGGATCTCTTGTTTCGGTCTCGAGCTAGACTCGGTCGCACGGACTGCGCGTCTCACCGAGGTGCGCGTCCAGTCGGTGTTGAACTGCCTGAGCTCGCTCAAGTGCAGGACAGCGGCTCCACTGAAAGATTTTCAGAGGCTCCTGGGGCATATGGCATCTGCAGCCGCGGTAACGCCGCTCGGATTGCTTCATATGAGACCGCTTCAACACTGGCTCCGCGGCCGGGTCCCGAGATGGGCGTGGCAGTGCGGCACGCTCCGTGTCCCCGTGACACCGAGCTGCCGTCGCACCCTTATCCGGTGGTTGGACCCTTCGTTTCTGTGGGCCGGAGTACCCCTCGAACGAGTGTCCAGGCACGCTGTGGTCTCCACAGATGTCTCTGCCACGGGATGGGGGGCCACGTACAACGGGCATGCAGTGACAGGTCTTTGGACGGGGCCTCAGCTGCATTGGCATACCAATTGCCTCGAGTTGCTAGCGGTTCGTCTTGCGCTGGCCCGCTTCAAGGAGCTGTTGTCAGGCAAGCACGTTCTAGTCCGCTCACTAAGCATTGCGGCCGTTGCGTACACCTACCGTCAAGGTGGTCTACGCTTCCGTCGCATGTTGCAACTCGCCCGCCATCTCTTGTTGTGGAGTCAGAAGGATCTGAGGTCCCTTCGGGCCACTCGTGTCTCAGGTGTGCTCAACCGTGCAGCCGACGAGCTGTCACGGCAGCATCTACTTGCGGGCGAGTGGCGGCTCCACCCCCAGGCGGTCCAGCTGATTTGGCAGCGGTTCGGCGAGGCCCAGGTAGTCCTGTTTGCCTCCCCGGAAACTGCCCTCCGCCAGTGGTTTTATTCCCTGACCGGCGGCACGCTCGGCACGGATGCCCTGGCACACAGCTGGCCCCCGGGTCTGCGCAAACATGCGCTTCCCCCAGTGAGCCTTCTCGCACTATTCATGTGCAAGGTCAGGGAGGACGGGGAGCAGGTTCTGTTAGTGGCTCCGTACTGGCCCACTCGGACCTGGTTCTCAGACCTCATTCTCCTCGTGACAGCACCTCCCTGGCCGATTCCTCTGAGGAAGGACACCCTGACTCAGAGACGGGGCACCCTGTGGCACCCGCCTCCCGATCTGTGGAACCTCCACGTGTGGTCCCTGGACGGGATGCGGAGGTTCTGAGTGATCTCCCGCAAGCGGTCGTAGACACCATCACTTCCGCTAGAGCTCCTTCTACTAGGAATCTCTACGCGCTGAAGTGGAACCTGTTCGTCGAATGGTGCGCCTCTCGCCGAGAGGACCCCCGATCATGTTCGGTCGGATCCGTGCTTTCCTTTCTGCAAGATGGGTTGGAGCGAAGGCTGTCTCCCTCCACCCTCAAGGTGTATGTTGCCGCCATTGCCGCACATCACCATGCAGTTGAGGGTAAGTCCCTGGGGAAACACGATCTGATCGTCAGATTCCTGAGGGGGGCCAGGAGACTGAATCCTCCTCGCCCTTCCTCCGTACCCTCTTGGGATTTGACCCTGGTTCTCACAGCTCTCCGGGGTCATCCCTTCGAACCTTTGCAATCAGTCGACCTGAAACTAATGTCTCTTAAGACGGTTCTTCTGGTTGCATTGGCTTCCCTGAAGAGGGTAGGGGATCTGCATGCATTTTCGGTCGACGAAACGTGCCTAGAATTCGGGCCCGGTGCTTCTCACGTCATCCTGAGACCCCGGCCTGGATACGTGCCCAAGGTTCCTACCACTCCCTTCAGAGATCAGGTAGTGAACCTGCAAGCGCTGCCCTCGGAGGAGGCAGACCCAGCCCTAGCTTTGCTCTGTCCCGTCCGCGCTCTGCGCGTTTACGTGGACAGAACGCGAAGCTTTAGGACCTCAGATCAGCTCTTCATCTGTTACGGAGGCCAGCAGAAGGGAAAGGCTGTCTCCAAGCAGAGGATGGCCCACTGGATAGTGGATGCCATCGCCTTGGCGTACGAATCCCAGGGCGTGCCTTGCCCGCTCGGGTTGAGAGCCCACTCCACCAGAGGGGTGGCCTCTTCCTGGGCGCTGGCTCATGGCGCCTCGCTGACAGATATCTGTAGAGCTGCGGGCTGGGCGACACCTAACACGTTCGCTAGGTTTTATAGCCTACGTGTAGAGCCGGTATCCTTGCGTGTACTCGCATCCACTAGTCGGTAGACGTGTTGTACCCACTCTAAGTGTCGGCTTGCAATGCCATTCCCGCCTCTGGCCGGATACGTGCATACTTTCACTCCAGTCGCGTTCCCCGCTTGGCGAACCCTGTCGAGTTCCTCCGCCTCCCCCTTCGGCTCGGACATTGCGGAGTGTCTGATGCCAGGCCTACATCCGTCGCTGACGCTGTCTGTTGGCTGGGGCCCATATGTCGTGACCCCTCTACGTGAGCGGTCCCATATGTGTATTTTCCACGGTTTAAAACTCCCTACGGGCCGAGTCCGTGTCTTTCCCTTAGCAGAGCCAGCTCTGCTGTCACCTGTCAGATGAGTCTCCCCCTAACCAGGTGGAGCCATCCCAGGGACTCCATATGCGTACTGCCCCCGGGCCAGTCCATATGTGTATTCCCACGTAAACTCCTCCCCCGTTGGGTAGGTAGTGGTCTCCGCAGCGTCCCTTCGGGTTCGCTTTCCCAGTGTGTCTAGTTTACTTAGTGGGTAGTGGTAGACAGCAGTAGACTCTCTCGGTGTAAGCTCGCCCCTTCACCGCCAGCCGGTGCTATGGGCGGCTGAGCTTGCGCTGGGCACTGGAAGGGGTTTCGTAACTGTGGCGCTTTAGTTGGGATCCCAATTCGTCGGTCACTACTGACGTACGTCGAACGTGACCGACTGAAAGGGAACGTCTCGGTTACGTATGTAACCCTCGTTCCCTGAAGGAGGGAACGGAGACGTACGTCCCGTCGCCACAGTTTCTGTACCCTCGCTGTAGTGCGGACACCAGTTGTCTCCTCAGCGAAAAACAGAGTGCGATTGCATCTGCTTCCTATTTATATACACCTGTCGGGGGCGGTGCGCATTATGCAAATATCGCACGCCAATTCCATTGGCTTGTTTTAGTTTACACGAAGATGATAGGGCTCTCTAAGCGATATCCCAATTCGTCGGTCACTACTGACGTACGTCTCCGTTCCCTCCTTCAGGGAACGAGGGTTACATACGTAACCGAGACGTATTCTACTGTTGCTATAGTAACGAACACATATCCACATATGGATATTTCAGCAAAATGTTTACCTCACTTAATAATAAAGTTTACAATACACACTGTGTGTGTTTGTATGATTGTTCGTGTGTGTACTGTATTCCTGTTACATCAGGGTTCAGTTACTAGCTAATTGCTATCCACCTATTTTTGTATGAATTTTGGGATATCACATAAAACAAAACGCTTGATGGAAATGCAAAGACGCATATAAATTCTATAAAAGTGCACACACACTCACAAACACAAACTTATGTGCTCAGTTGAGGCAGATAATGTTTTTACCTGATAAGACATGCACATAAATTATGATGTAAACACATTTACCACATAAATCCTTTGATGTGCAACAAAAAATTCACATGACTTTGCCTTAACAGGAGATGTGATTGATAACTGGACTTATTGAAATCATCATAAGGAGTTGATTATAACATTTTTAATGAACTGTTACAACTATCCCCACCCAAAGCAGCCAAACAAAGCTAACTGTTTTAGCATGTGGGTTTGAAGTTAGCATGAATGCAAAGCATCAAATTAAACTAGAGAAACAGCTACTTTAGATTATGTAAAACAAATAACTGCATCTGCAATACAGTGATTGTTTGGCAAAAATAATCGTGATTTTTATTTATTTATTTGTCATAAAATCTACAGTGCTGCTCACAGTCACATGCCACTTCTGTGAGCTCAAAAAGGTGATGGGAGTGTATGATATTGTTGACATCACAGCTCTTACTGACTTGTCAAACTGAAAAATCCACTGAACTAAATGAGATATACACTATAATGTTTAAATGTTTGGGGTCAGCAAGTTTTTTTTATGCTTTTGAAAGAAGTCCCTTATTCTCATCATGGCTGCATTTATTTAATCAAAAATACAGTAAAAACAGTTCTACAGTGAAATATTGTTACAATTAAAAAAAAGCTGTTTTCTATTTTAATATATTTAAAAATATAATTTATTCCTGTGATGGCAACACTGAATTTTCAGCATCATTACTCCATATTTATCTTATATTTATATTTATCTCCTATATTTATCTTATATGATAGTTTATATAAGATCAGTGGTCACATCACATGCTGGCTAAATTACCCTCACCTGCTTTGGGGTAAGTGGCGATCAGAACGTCATCAGGTCTTGCTTGAAATTTTTTCACCTTTTCCCAGTTGTCAGTGAAGTAGTGGACCATAGAAATACCCTCAAAATCAAACAGTTCAGGCCGACTGGGTAGTTTCATCTAAAGTGTTAAAAAGTCTCAGGTTACTGTTGCTGTGGTTTCACTGCATTAATTCCTGCATAGGAATAATCAGTTTTTTTCAGGTTATTTAATTAAGCAATAGGTGCAACAATACATTTCTGGAAAAAAATATAAAATTCAAAACATACATAAAGAAATGTATTTTTAAATACAGCATTTACAGACCCTTACAGACCCTTTATGAGCTCTGATGGTATATGGTTTGAGTACAGTTAATTTACTAGTGCCTTTGTGATTTTCTAACATGTGATTTTCTATTTTCACACTTTCTGTATTTTCTGCCAATTCCCATTCCCAAATTTTTACAACCAAGGGTGAATGAAGCAGCTTTTGATTTTTTAATGTGATTTTCTTCAAAATATTTAAAATATGTATTTACTCACTGAGGACGAATCAGGGGTTTCCATTATGGTGAAAAGGTGCTCCTTTTGTTCTTCTCTTCTGCTCTGCTCAAATGTTTCTTGAGGATATTCTGCGTTAAGCTACATTCTGTGCTGTCATGCAATGCTTCTATCTACAAATCACAGTTTATCTTGTCCTTCCACCCTGGTCCCCCTCCCCCGCCCCCGTACTTTGCACTCAACATGAACCAACCGGTTATTCAAGTTCAGAAATTCTACACTCAATACACTTTTCCATAATGATAATCACAGATGTAGTTTCTCGTATACTCTCTATTCTCTCTCTCTCTCTCTCTCTTCCCTCTTTGTTCACTTCCCAGTGCTAGTGGGGCCCCTCAGGTACTGGCTTTGGGTTGTAACAGGAATTTAGTGTTGATCTCAAAGGAGCAGTGTGTTTTTCTTTGTGCACTGGAGGAAGTAAAAAGGCCCTTCCCCCAGTGTTTTTTTTCTGTAAAGCTGAAACACCCTAAACTTGAGGAATGCATTTCACTATCACTTTATACCCAGCAGTAGGCCTATGTGTTCAGAGTTCTCTGTTGTTCCTGATAGAAATGATTTGTACATTACTTTTTTATTTGTACATTTTCAATGTCAGTAAACCAATCATAATATTACAATATTATTTGATAGTGTCACCATTATGTTCTGTTAGTTTCTGTCATCATGGACCTTCAGTTCGTTTTTATTCATCATGTGTTCTGGGTTTCCATCATTAATAGTTCATATGTGTCAGCTGTGTCCTATTAATCATCCTTGTTTGTATTCACTTCTTAAGTTGTTTCTTTCCTGCATTCCTTGTCCGATCTATGTTACAGTTAGTGTGTGCTGCCCTGCAAGTTTGTGCATTGTGTATATTCATCATTAAACCTTCTTGTTGGATCTATGTCTTCTTCGTCTACCTGCCTGCAACCACCCATGACAGATATATTCACAAAAGATTTTATCTTACTACTAAGAGTTCCCCTAAATAACAGTAAAAAATCTTAGCTAAGAGTTTTCTCTTAAAAACTATTCAGGTAACAATAACTTTCATTAATAAATCATTAACAAACATTAAATAATGCTTAACAGATCATTATATTCACATACCTAAAATATGAGATATGATTGTTAATATTTACTAATGAAGCTATTAAACATTACCTAATGATTAACAGGTCAAGTCAAGTCACCTTTATTTATATAGTGCTTTTTACAATGTACATTGATAACTGGTACATTATTTTGGCTGCACAGCAGCTCTAAAAGAATAGTGTCAATGCAGGCAGATCAAAGTACTGTTGAATATCAAATGTCAAGTCAAATGTCAAGTTTCCCCAACTAAACAAGCCAAAGGTGACAGCGGCAAGGAACCCAAACTCCAACAGGTGACATCAGGTGGCAAACAAGTGGCAAATAGGTGGTAAAATGGAGAAAAAAACCTTGGGAGAAACCAGGCTTAGTCGGGGGGCCAGTTCTCCTCTGGCGACCAGTGCTTTGTTACGACTCAGGTTGCTATCATAAGTCAGATAGGATCGCAACATTCAAAGTATTTATTTCAGTTCCATCCAGTTGAGGATCGTATTCATCACGCCGGTATGGACGGTTGTTGCGGAGCTGCACCACTGGTTGTCATGTTGATGAGGCCTTCACAGTGGATGATCTAGTTGACTCTGTTAATACTTATCATGTCAGGTCATGTCAAGGCGCAGGTCCTTGGTCTCACCTGGATACGGCCCGGATCCGGTTGACTACGGTAAACCTCGGGATACACAGAAAGAATCAGAATCAGAATCAGAAAGAGCTTTATTGCCAGGTATGTTGTTTACACATACTAGGAATTTGTTTTAGTGACAGAAGCTCCACAGTGCAACAGAGTAACAGCGACAAGAAAAGACACATAATAAAGAGAATAAAATAATAATATACAAATTTACAAGATAGACAAAGTGCAAAAAAAGCAAAAAACAATATATAATATATAATATAGACAATTTGTATGTACAGTTATGTGTGCAAATTTGAAATATAAATAAGCGTTTTAAGTAAATAAAGTGTAATAGTGTTGTGTGTTCTGTGTTTGTCAAGTGTTCATGAGATTAATTGCTTGAGGGAAGAAACTGTTCCTGTGTCTGGTCGTTCTTGTGCTCAGGGCTCTGTAGCGTCGACCAGATGGCAACAGTTCAAAGAGGGAGTGTGCTGGATGTGAGGGGTCCAGAGTGATCTTCTTTGCCCTTTTTCTCACTCTGGATAAGTACAGTTCTTGGAGAGTGGGGAGGGTTGTGCCAATGATTCGCTCAGCAGACCGGACTACCCTCTGTAGTCTTCTGAGGTCAGATTTGGTAGCTGAGCTGAACCAGACAGTAATTGAAGTGCAGAGGATGGATTCAATGATGGCAGAGTAAAACTGTTTCAGCAGCTCCTGTGGCAGGTTGAACTTCCTCAGCTGGCGAAGGAAGTACAACCTCTGCTGGGCCTTTTTCACAATGGACTCAATGTGGTTGTCCCACTTCAGGTCCTGGGAGATGGTGGTGCCCAGGAACCTGAATGACTCCACTGCAGTCACAGTGCTGTTCATGATGGTGAGTGGGGGAAGAGTAGGGGGGTTTCTCCTGAAGTCCACGATCATCTCCACTGTCTTAAGCGTGTTGAGCTCCAGGTTGTTAAGACTGCACCAGACAGCCAGCTGTTCAACCTCCAGTCTGTAAGCAGACTCGTCACCGTCCTGGATGAGGCCGATCAGTGTGGTGTCATCCGCAAACTTCAGGAGCTTGACAGAGGGGTCTTTATAGGTGCAGTCGTTGGTGTAGAGGGAGAAGAGCAGTGGGGAGAGGACACAGCCCTGAGGGGCGCCGGTGCTGATGGTGAGGGTGCTGGATGAGAATTTTCCCGGCCTTACTAGCTGCTGCCTGTCTGTCAGGAAGCTGGTGATCCACTGACAGACAGAGGTGGGCATGGAGAGCTGAGTTAGTTTGGGCTGGAGGAGTGATGGGATGATGGTGTTAAAAGCAGAGCTGAAGTCCACAAACAGGATCCTCACATAAGTCCCTGGTCTGTCCAGATGCTGGAGAACATAATGCAGTCCCATATTGACTGCATCATCCACAGACCTGTTTGCTCGGTAAGCAAACTGCAGGGGGTCCAGTAAGGGTCCAGTGATGTCCTTTAGATAAGCCAGAACCAGTCTTTCAAATGACTTCATGGCCACAGATGTTAGAGCCACAGGTCTGTAGTCATTTAGTCCAGTAATTTTGGGTTTCTTTGGGACGGGGATGATGGTGGAGCGTTTGAAGCATGAGGGGACTTTGCACAGCTCCAGTGATCTGTTGAAGATCTGTGTGAAGATGGGGGCCAGCTGGTCAGCACAGGTTTTCAGACAGGCTGGTGAAACGCTGTCTGGGCCTGGTGCCTTTCTTCTCTTGTTCTTTCTGAAGACCTGGCGCACATCATCTTCACTGAACTGAATTGCAGGTGTGGGGGAGACGGGGGTTGTTGGAGGTGTGAATGGTGATTTTTCAAACCTGCAATAAAACTTGTTCAGATCGTCTGCCAGTTGTTGATTCTCCACAGAGCTGGGGGATGGTGTCTTGTAGTTGGTAGTAACTTTCAGACCTTTCCACACTGTAGCTGTGTCATTAGAAGAGAACTGATTCCGAAGTTTAGCAGAATAATTCCTCTTTGCCACTCTGATCTCCTTTTCCAGTGTGTATTTGGCCTGTTTGTACAAGACTCTGTCCCCTTTTCTGCGAGCATCTTCTTTAGCCTGATGAAGCTGGCTGAGTTTTGCAGTGAACCAGGGTTTGTCGTTGTTGTAAGTTAAATGAGTCTTTGCAGGAATGCACAAATCCTCACAGAAACTGATATATGAAGTTATAGTCTCTGTGAGCTCGTCCAGATCGGTGGCAGCAGCTTCAAAAACACTCCAATCAGTCCATTCGAAACACCGCTCTGTTTCGGTGGTCCATCTCTTTACAGTCCTTGCTACAGGTTTAGCTGATTTCAGACTAATATTAGCGTAGATGCCATTCTTCTTCTGATGTAACGAGTACATCTGGTGTTATAGGAAGTGTTCCGGTTCCAGCTGACATAATTTATGCAACCTAATAATCCTTTAACGGATTTGAAAATATAAATTAATATTGTTACGATAGAGACACCGGAGGCAGATGTAAAAGCAACAATGGTTTGTTTATTGAAGTAAACAGCAGAGCAACAGGTAAGGGAGTGATGTAAAGCAGTTCTTGGATGTGAATGAGAAGGTAATACTGTCCTTTCGTTGTGTTTCAGATGCAGATGGAGACTGGCACTGGAGATAGATGGCGGAGACACTCACACACACAGGCAGGTAGGAACACGAGGAGTACAGGAGACGAAGGAGACGATGGAGACGAATGTAGCAGGTAAGTATAGCGTCTGGAGTCCTTGAGGTAAGCATACATATAGTTGTAGTGCAAACGAGACCGGACAGTGAGTGTGTGTGAGTGTGGGGTTTAAATGCAGGCGGTGATGATGGTGTTGATGAACTTCAGGTGGCGGTGATTAGTAGGCTGGTGATTGAGTGCATGGGTAAGGGAGTGAGGTGGAACCAGACGTGTCTGTGACAGTACCCCCCCTCCCACGGCCCGCTCCTGAGGGCCGAGGACCCCGACGTCGTGGTGGTCGTCCTCTAGTGCGCGGGGCAGGTCTGTCCGGGTGGTTGGTGTGGAAAGTCTGTAACAGATTAGGATCAAGGATATCATTCTTGGGGACCCATGAGCGTTCCTCGGGGCCATAGCCTTCCCAGTCCACCAGGTATTCTAGTAGACCACCACGGCGCCGGGAATCCAGAATCTCACGAACTACGTAGGCAGTACCATCATCCAGGATGAGTGGAAGGGGGGGCTCGACGGCTACCACGTCAGGTTCTGTGGAAGGAAGAACAGAAGGGTGGTGAGGCTTTAATAGTGAGACATGAAACGTGGGATGAATTCTTTTGTACTGTGCAGGGAGTTGGAGGCGGTACGTGACTGGGTTGATCTGTCGAATGATGGTGAACGGGCCAATGAAGCGGGGACTCAGCTTCTTGCAGGGCAGACGCATCCTGATGTCTCTGGTGGACAGCCAGACCTTCTGCCCCGGTTGGTAGATAGGGGCGTCAGAGCGCCGAAGGTCAGCTGCCATCTTGCGTCTGCGGAGGGCTCTCTGCAGTTGGTGGTGAGCCGAGTACCAAACCCTCTCGCTCTCCCGGAACCAGTAGTCGACTGCCGGAACGTTGGAGGGTTCCCCATCCCAGGGGAACAGTGGGGGTTGGTAACCGAGTATGCACTGAAACGGTGTTAGTCCAGTTGTGGCTTGTCGGAGGGAGTTTTGTGCGTACTCGGCCCAACCCAGGTACTGGTTCCAGGAGTTCTGGTGGCCGTGACAGAAGGTACGCAGGAAGCAACCATGCAAGTAGGATTGCAAGTAGGATGCAGCAGGAGAGAGAGTCGGGAGACATGTGGTGAGTGAGTGGGTTAATTGTAAATCACGAACACCTGTTTCTAATTCCAGTAATTGGCACGGAGACAGGATAAAACACCAGGAGAAGCAGGAGTGTGAGAGAGAGAGAGGGACTGCTGACTGAGAGACACTGGGACTGAGCTGGAGAGCACTCCTGGAGTGAAGCCCGTCTTTGGATGTGGATTGTTTATTGTTCGTTGCACAGACTTTTGTTTGGACATCTTGTTATTGAAATAAAAACTCAGTCAGCAGTCAAAGTCGACCCTGTCCTCTTCCTTCCCTACGAACTTGAACTTATTACACTGGTGCCGAAACCCGGGAAGGAAGAAGGGAGCCGCCACCATGCACTCGACCTCTGCCCAGCCGTTTGCGGAGATCATCTCATCCCTCGCGGTCATGCAACAGGAACATCATCAAGCTGGACCTGTGTACGGATCAGGAGCGCCGCTTTGAGGCCATCATACAGGTCCAGCAGGAAGACCGCGAGAGGTTCCGGAGCTGGATTGACCAGGAGGTTCGTGCTAAGACCACCAGCACACTCGCTGCGCCCACCCACCTGCCACTGAATAAAATGGGGCCACAAGATAACCCAGAGGCCTTCATGGACTTATTTGAAAGATCGGCGGAGGCTTCTGGGTGGCCCCGGGGGGAGTGGCCAGTGCGCCTGATCTTGTACAGAACCTCCTGGTCTTCGACGATCTCAAGCGGCCATCCTACAGCATGTCGGCCGGACCCCGGAACAACATCGCCAGTGCTTCCGCTCGTTGGGGCTGGGGGAGTCCGGCCGGCCATTCCTGATGGCCCAACAGCTCCGGGACTCCTGCCGCAAATGGCTGCTGGCCGACGGAAGCGACGTGGAGCAAGTCATCGATCGGGTGGTACTGGAACAGTTTACCACTCGGCTTCCGAAGAAAATGGCCGAGTGGGTCCAGTGCCACCGGCCCACGTCGCTGGATTCGGCCATCCATCTGGCAGAGGACCATATGGTGGCGTGCCCAGGGGTCGGCGAACTTTTACCATCAATCTCTCTCTCTCCTTCTGTTCCCCTCTCTCTCTCTAGACCTGTCCCTCTCCCCAGGTCTCGTCCGCCCGGCCTGCCTCGTTTTCCGCCCCGGGGGCGGAACTGAACTAGGATCAGTTTCTGGATCTAGAGCCCTGCCCAGGGGGGCGGGACTGTCTGCTGTCGGGCTGGACCCCACTCCTGTTTCTCCCCTCTCTCCGCGCCAACAATTTAACCCACTCTCTGCCACGAGAGCGGCGGGTAGGTCTGGGCCGGTCTGTTGGCGTTACGGGGACCCGGAGCATTAAGTGGACAGGTCTCCTGTCATTGAGGTGGGGACAATGATCCGGGTCCTGGACGACCCGCAGACTGCCCCTGGTCAAGCTGGCCGGTACCAAATACCTGTGAGTATCAAGGGGGGTACCTATCAGGCTTTGGTGGACTCAGGTTGTAACCAAACCTCCGTTCATCAAAGCCTGATTTCGTCCGGGGCATTGGATACAGGCCGCATGGTTAGGGTGCAGTGTGTGCACGGGGATGTGGTGGAATATCCTATGGTGCCAGTTATTATTCAATTCAGGGATCAAAAGCATAGTGTTGAGGTGGCAGTTAACCCGCACCTCCGGCATCCGTTAATTTTGGGAATCAATTGGCCAGCGTTTACTGAATTATTGGGGGCTTTATGTACGGATGCCTCTTGGGGAAAAAATGCACCGGAGAGGAATGCGAGTGTGCAGGCGGGAGAGACTGAACTGGGACCACTGGGTACTGCCTCAGGGGAACAGAGCGAAATTGAGAGACTTATTCTCTCGGAGCGCGATGATTTTCCCCTGGAGCAGTCTCAAGATGAGACGCGGAAACGTGCGTTTGAACAGGTCACCACCATCGACGGTAAGCCTCTCCATCCTGGATAAACGCTTACTTATCCATATTTTGTAATTATAAAAAATAGGTTGTATCGAGTGACCCAAGACGCTCAGACAAAAGAAGATACAACCCAGTTGTTAGTTCCTAGGAGCCGCAGGGAAATGCTTTTTCAAGCGGCTCATTCTAATCCAATGGCTGGTCATTTAGGACAGGTGAAGACACAAAATCGCCTCATGACCCGATTTTTTTGGCTCAGGTCCAGTATGTGCTGGACCTGAGAACAGAACTCCACACTTTGGGGTGGCTTTCTATGGAGAATTTGTTACAGGCCCAGGACAAAAAGAGGCGGCTGTATAACAGAGGGACCAATTTGCGTAAATTTGCACCGGGAGATAAAGTGCTTGTATTGCTCCCAACGTCAAGTTCAAAATTACTTGCAAAGTGGCAAGGACCATTTGAGGTCACACGGCAAGTTGGAGAGCTCTATTATGAGGTAATACGCTCAGATAGGAGGGGAGCACGTCAAATTTACCACCTCAATCTCCTTAAAAAATGGAATGAGGGAGAATCAGTGATGCTGGCGACTGTGATTAGTGGAGAGGATGATCTTGGGCCAGAGGCGAATATAAAAAAAGAATCTCTCGCACTGGCCCCAGGGGGAGATCATCTCTCGCCCTCCCAGCTCATTGATTTAACCAAATTACAGGCAGAGTTTGCTGACGTGTTTTCTCCCCTACCTGGTCGTACAAATCTCATTCAGCACCATATCGAGACAGAGCCGGGCGTGGTGGTTCGCAGCCGGCCATATCGCTTACCTGAACACAAGAAAAAAGTAGTTCAGGAAGAATTAGGAGCGATGCTTGAAATAGGGGTAATAGAAGAATCCAGCAGTAACTGGGCGAGCCCGATAGTTTTGGTTCCCAAAACGGATGGCTCAGTTCGGTTCAGTGTGGATTACCGCAAGGTGAACGCTGTGTCGAAATTCGAAGCGTATCCAATGCCACGGGTGGACGAATTGCTTGACCGGCTCGGTACGGCTCGCTTTTATTCTACATTGGACTTAACAAAGGGATATTGGCAGATCCCCTTGTCGCCATTATCCAAAGAAAAGACAGCTTTCACGACGCCGTTTGGATTACACCAATTTGTTACTACATATTTGTTATTACATATATATTATATATATATATATATATATATTATATATATATATATATATATATATATGTAGCCTACAGAAGAGTAATGTAATCATGAAAATGTATTAACTGCAAAACTGTAAAAATCGAAATGACAATGCTTTACTCTGTCGTGGTAGGCTATAGGCAGACAGCAGAATTTAACTTAAAACTCCGTGATGGCGGGGAAAAGGTGTTGCGATGTGGGTTTAGGCGCCAGTTTTTGAATTTATAATGAATGGTGAACTTAAAACATGCAGCAGGAATTTTGTTTTTATTTTTGGTAATTGAATTTATAATATCACCTTTCACCTTTATCATGTCTTATAGATAAAGGTGTCGTAAAATTTCCAAAATGCCATATAATTTCCAACAATTAGGCCTGTTTTTTTTTTTTTTTTTTTTTTGTACAAGAAAGGTAAAACATCCCCAAAACTACTTGTCCTGTTTCTAATCAAAATGAATACACCCTCAATCATCACTGTGTACAATTTAGTCAATATAACCGATAAAATGACCTTTTCCTGGGCCAACTTTCCGTCATCAGATAATTGATAATACTGAAGGACACTGATAACATTAAAACGTTAAACAAAACAAGCCCGGCCTAAATACTAATGAAACATTGCATGTATTAATTTAATTTACATTGCTTGAATTTATCATTATCTTACCCTTTTTGCAGCAGAAAGCCTGGTAAATGACATCTTTTCTCTGCCTTCTCTGCTCGATTATGTCAATTTACCCAACAGATTCTGATTGGCTGGTATGTGTATCTGATTGGCAAATGGTTATAGTTCCATGCAGTTTAATTAGAATTAATGCGCTGCTTTCATTGGCGCACACGTTTTGTGTGGTGTAATGAGACAAATAAGACTTTGTGAACTCTAATTGGCTATAGCAATATTTGTAAACATAAAGAGATGTTTCATGTAAATTTACTAAATTCAAATATAATAATTCACTGACCTTCTGTCCTGGGTTTTACTTGAAGCCTGCTAAAGTTCTTGACAGTGGCAGAACCCAGAAGACTAATTTGCCACTGGTTTCTTTAAGATTTTCCTAGTGGGTTTTTAATAGGGTTTCTCAATTTGAATAAAATAAAGCCTGTGCAAACATAATTTGACAAAAACTTGTTGTAAAATGCAAACTACACACAATTATTAATTCAAGTAACACTTTGAAGAGGGAAATTGAGTAAACATAAATCTGCACAACTAGTAACTAAATAATTAGTTCAAAACCACTTGAATTCTTTTTTTTTCTTTTCTTTTTTTCTTTTCTTTCTTTTTTTTTTTATACATGTAAATGTAATGCGGAATGGTGTCCATTTCAGGTGAATGTTCTAAGGCTGAAACATGACCAACACTTAATAAGAACCACAAGCTGTGACATGTTATGAAATATAAGATTATTTCTTTAAAGGTGATGTAAACAGCAGGTTAAAGTTTTTTTTTTTTTTTTTTGAGGGACCAGCACTAGATCAAGTCAGAAAACAGTGGTGAGGAAGTCATGGTGTGAGGAGCTACTAACAATGAGGTAAACAAACCTTTCAGGAAGATGGACTCCACAAACTTCTCCAAGGTTCTGTAAGGTATTCTTCAAACTTCTACAAGAAAATTTCCCTCAAGAGTCAACCAGCCAGACTCTTCTGACACAATTCAGCAGGCATTGATTTTTGGGGAACATGCTTCTGGCACCTCAGGCCTTAATGGTGTCCTTGTAGCATTTACCTAATGTGGTTGAGAGGATGTTCTTCCTTTGTTTTCTTCAAACACTGGATACTATTTTAACTCAACAACATGCCTGTCCCCTGAACACACTGTAAAAAAAAACGCGGTCTCTGTAGTCGCCACAAGTTCCAAAAACGGCAATAAAAACAAACTGGTGCAGCCTGGACCACGAATCATAATAAACATGCTCCAGCCAATAACTGACAAGAATGATTTTAAATGCACGTTCATGACTGTTTCAGGAAGCACGGAGGGGAGGGGGAGGAGGAGGGAGGGTCTAGCTAGCCTCTGTTTTGTTTGACAACACTTCGAACATCAACATGAAGTTACTCCACCCAGGATCACTTAGAGCACCTTTAATACGTAACATTAGAAGAACATTTTACACAGAACATTTCATCACCTCAAACCTCAGTGATGTTCTTAGGCTATAGCGTTTTCCTAATGTGCCTGAGAGAATGTTCTTCATTTGTTTTATTGAAACATTGTGCAAATGTTTTATTTACAACATTATATAATGTTACCTCAACAATATCCTCAAAACATCCAACATTCAAAATGCAGGTAAATGTGACGTTATTAACAATCGCCACCTGCATTCTCCAGCTGCCTGTGACTCACTCACATTCGACACAAATAAATAGGAAAAAATATTGCAAACGGGGCCAAGAAGCTGGAATGATTCAATTATTAAAAGTACTTTAGTATTGTAACGAAATCGTTCTGTGTAACATAGATTTTTGTTGCTATTTTATGTCTTTATTGTGGGAGTCATAACGGCTAGCCGCTAGCTAGAGAATGACAGATGGCCGTAATACTAATGTTGTCCACGAGAGGGCAGCACAGGATAACAAATCCTTTTTAGTCTCAATCCGTAAATGGTTCGATAGATTGACTTGTAGTAAAATATTTTAATACAGTAGTATACAGATTAATATTTCCATAAAAAGATAGGCCTACTTAGACAAATTATATTTGAAAAGAGACATGGCCATTGTATAACTGTATAGTCTTGTATAACTGGTGAGCTTGTGGTGCTAGAGGGCTGTTTCATAAAACAAGATTAGAAAACAAGCCAGGCTTATTTTACTTAGTCAGACTTGTCAGCGAATTCTGTTTCATAAAACAAACTTAAATGAGTTCAAACTCAGTTACTCTGGCAACGTATGCTGGGAAACTAGCCTGGTCTGGAGCAGGCTAACTGTCAGGCTAAGCTGAGCTTCTCTAACACTGACCAATAGGAACGCAATGATATTACAGCTGACTCTCTCACATACAATTATTTGACCTTATTAACATACACTATATTTTATATTATATATATATATATATATATATATATATATATATATATATATATATATATATATATATATATATATATATATATATATATATATATATATATATATATATATATATATAGTGCTAAATAAATAGTGCTAAATAAAAAAAATATATATATTGGTGTAAGTTTAAGGCTTTTTTTTTATTAAAAGGTAAGTATGATGAGAAACAAAACATTTAAAGAGAAGTAATTTCTTAAAAATTAAGTGTTATATAGCCCACTGAATCATTCTCAGACTTAATACTGACAACATTGGAAGCACTTGGGAGAGAACTGTTAGAGACTTATTTCTTAGCAAGGAAGAGTACAAGAGGATTACCAAATCATTGTTTTAAGTGTGAAAATATAGTAAAAGTAACACAGAAATTTAAAATCAATAAACCTGTGACAAGGCACCTGAAACAAACAGGCCTTCATTTGTAAGCTTTCATTAAGTGATGAGTGATTTTTTTGCTAGACAAAGAGCAGGAGAAATACCAAGTGAGCCAGCAAAAGCTATGAAAAGAGTGACAGAGTAAGATGCAGCCTGCAGAAATGACATGTATGGATGTTGTCCACACTGGAACTACCCACTGTAGTCAAAGCACAATAAAGTCAGCTAGCCTTTTCCAAGGCCCATATTTAATCTACACTCTGGTCTATATTTTATATATATATATATATATATATATATATATATATATATATATATATATATATATATATATATATATATATATATATATATATATATATATATATATATATATATATATATATATATATATATATATATATATATATATATATATATATATATATATATATATATAATTCAGGTTGATTGGGACACTTTTTGGAAAACACCATGTCTCAAACGCATAAAATAGCACAAAATGTATGCCATTTTCTGTGGTGGATCGATTTGATCCATGATCAACCTCTAGGGCTGCTTAAAAAAACCGTGCACGCAAAATTATCTTGACTAGGTGAACCTGGATGGAATTAGCGGGACTGCGTGAACTTCAATTACCTTTTATGAAACCGTTTTAGCCCAAACTCATTTGTTAGGTTAATTCAAGTCAGGTTTTGGAGTTTAATCCTCGCTTTTCTTAGCATCTTTTATGAAACAGCTCTCTGATGTATTTTTATTCCACCAATTTCACAATGAGACTATTTACAACTATTAACAATTTGTATTACTGAGTAAATAAAAAAAAAGAAAAAAGACAATAATACAATATAAAAATAACAACTATTACCAGATTATACATTTCCAAAAACAAAATAGCAAAAAATTACTTTCTTTACTTCATTACTGAACAATAAAACTAATACTTACACCATCTCTAAAATCAAGATTGAGCCCTTTTTGTAATTGTATTTTTAATATACAGTAGCCTGTATTTAAGAAAATGTCCCAAAACAACTCCCAAAGAAGAAAATACAAAGAGGCACTGGTACCTATGGGTTTTCTGGTTCTGTTTGAAAGAAAACTGTCAATGCAGCCAATACAGTCAAATCAATAATATTGTTGAATATTAAGCATCCCCAACTAAGCAAGCCAGAGGTGACATTGGCAAGGAACCCAAACTCCATCAGGTGTCAGAAGTATAATGGTTTAGATGCCATTTTGTGTAATAAACCACAGACAATAATTACAACATTGCATGAATGTTCAAAAAATAAAACATCAAAAGAACTATATTACTTTGTTAATACTCCTCTAACAGTTCTACCTCTTGTGGTGATTGAAATGGTTCTCCAACATAGGATGCAGTATGTCTATATTACCATCATCTGGCTTAAAAATGACACAAAACCTCATGAATATTACATCTGAGGTTGAAACACATGAATACTAAATTTATGGTTCACACCTGAAACACAAACAAATCTTACCAAAGTCTTCTGAGGGCTGTTTCATAAAAGATGCTAACGAAAGCGAGGATTAAACTCCAAAACCTGACTTGAATTAACCTAACAAATGAGTTGGGGCTAAAGCGGATTCATAAAAGGTAATTGAAGTTCACACAGTCCTACTAATTCGACCCAGGTTTACCTAGTCAAGATAATTCTTCTTCTTCTTCTGTAGTTTTCATTGGCAGTTTGCAAACAGCGTGCATTACCGCCATCTTCTGGACTGAGGTGTGAACTCATTTGGATAACAATTATATTACGCTACCATATGTGAGGGAAAAAAAAAAATACTATAAAAAAAAATATTTTATATACACTAAGTGGGGTTATGATTTCTTCCTATACTATATCCTGTTTGCAAGTTGAGTTTCTTTCAGATTTAATTAAAGATTGTTCACCTGACATAACCAATAATTTTTTTTAAACACAGTTCATTTTTTGTTATTCTTTCTAGTTCTTTTCCTTTTCCCCCCCTTATTTTCTAGATCTCAGGAGAATATGTTCAACATTCTCTACCTCTCCACAGTGTGTACATAGTCCAGTTTGGTGTTTGCCTATTATCCTTAAACAGCCATTTAAACTTGTGTGTCCTTCTCAATCTTGTGATCATATTTTCTTCCTGCCTACTCAGCCCACTATATTTTTTACCTATTACTTCTTTTTGAATGCTGTACAAATGTCTTCCTTTCTTCTCCTGATCCCATGTAACTTGCCACCTTCTATTTATACTATCTTTAATAATAACTTTAATTTCTGACTTGCTTAATGGTACTTTTATTTCTATTTGATCTGCCTTCAGAGCATCTTTTGCTAATTTATCTACTTTTTCATTTCCTTTAATACCTACATGTGCTGGAATCTAAGTAAACTCTATATAAATGTTTTGCTGACCTAATCTAAAAATTAATTGACTTATTTCATCTAGAAGATCTTGTCTACATATAGACTTCCCACTTTGAATACTTGACAAGGAGGACATGGAATCGGAACAGATGACTGTCCTATGTGGTTTTACTTCCTCCACCCATTGCAGTGACCATTATTTCTGCTGAGAAGACAGAGAGGTGATCTGTAATTCTTTTTGAATCATAATATTATATTTTGAAATGAATACTGCTGCACCTGATTTCCCAGTAATTGGGTCTTTAGACGCATCTGTATATATCTGTACTGCATCATTATACCAGGTTTCTATATATTGTTGGATATTTTGATATCCGCCTTCATTTTGTATAATATTTTTCACTTCCATGTTTACTATAGGGTAACAAAATAGCCATGGAGGGATGGCAGTAATACTCACTGTTTTACAACATTCAATAGTGTCTATCCCCATTTCTTTTGCCTCTTTTCCCCCACTCCATCCAAAACTACTGACATTAGTCCGACCATACTCCCAGCACTCTTCAAGTATCTTTTTTGAAGGATGTGATTTTCCATGTCCCTGCAGACTTATCCAATAATACATTTTAAGTTTCAGTCGTCTAATATTCAATGGCATCTCTTCTACCTCTACTTGTATTGATGCTACTGCCGATGTTTTAAAAGCTCCACAACACAAGCGGAGGGCCTTAGATTGCATCTTATCCAAGACTGTCAATAAGGATTTAGCTGCAGAATTATACACTATGCATCCGTAATCAAAAACAGATCGAATTAGAGCAATATATATCATCTTCATAGATGCTCCAGATGCACCCCAATTATATCCTGACAGACATTTAAGTACATTAATACCTCGTTTACATTTATCCACCATTTTTTGGATATGAATTTTAAAAGTAAGTTTATTATCAAACCATACTCCTAAATATCTTATTACCTGTTCTTGTTTGAGAGATTGTCCATACAATTTAATATCTAATCTAGGGTTTTCCCATTTTTTAGAGAGACATATATATTGAGTTTTCTCAACTGACAAGCGGAATCCCCATTCACGTGACCACTTTTCAACCTGTTCTATTGCTTTCTGCATTCTTGACTCCAGTACTTTAATGTTACGGCCCCTTACCCATAATGCCCCATCATCTGCATATAATGCTTTACTCATTCTCTGTTCAACTCCAGAAAAAATATCATCAATCATAATATTAAATAATATCGGGCTACATACGCTTCCTTGCGGAGTTCCATTTTCTATTGGGTAGATATTTGAAGATTCCACACCAATCCTAACCTCAATAGTCCTTTCTCTTAAAAAGTCTCTAATCCAATTAAACATTTTACCACCTATTTCCATTCTATTCAATTTAATTAAAAGCCCTTCCTTCCATAACATGTCATAAGCTTTTTCTATATCAAAAAATGTTGCTAAAACATATTCTTTATTTACTTGTGCTTTCCGTATTTCATTCTCCAAACAAATGACAGGATCCATAGTTGTTCTTCCTTTTCGAAAGCCGCTCTGATAAGGAGATAAAAGATCTCTTTTTTCAATTTCATATGCTAACCTATTAGTTATTATTTTTTCCATAAGCTTACAAAGGTTAGATGTCAAAGCTATTGGTCTGTAACTTTTAACATCTGTTTTATCCTTTCCAGGTTTTCCTATCGGGACTATTACTGAATGCTTCCAGCTAGTAGGTATCTTCCCTTGATCCCAAACTTTGTTATAAAGCTTTAAAATTACATTTTTAGCTACATCACTCAGTTGTTCAATCATTTTATACACAATACCATCTTTCCCTGGTGAAGTATTTCTAACCCCTAAAAGTGCTCTTTTAAGTTCAAACAATGTTAACTTCATATCAAGTGGGCTGTCTTTCATTTCCTTTGTTCCCAATGCATCTTTGTTTTCCTCAATTACCTTCTTTCTCCATGCTACCTCCTCATATGCAATTTAACAAAAGCCTTCGCAAGCATCTCTGATTTCTCTTCGTTTGTAATTGCAATTATATCATTGTTTTTAAGCACAGGCAAAGAAAATTCCCTTCTAATGCCTCCCATTTTCCTTATTATTCCCCAAATCTCACTGACCTGGATTTCTGTCCCAATATTACAACAAAAATCCCTCCAAAATTTCCGTTTTGCTTCTCGTACAATTCTTTTAACTTTTGCCTGTGCTTTTTTGTATTCCATTAAATTGTTAAATGAATGATTTGATCTAACAATTTTAAAAGCTTTATTCCTTTCCTTTACTGCTTTTTTACACTCAATTGACCGTAAAGATAATTTCGCGTGCACGCTTTTTTTAAGCAGCCATAGAGGTCGATCATGGATCAAATCGATCCACCATAGGAAACAACATACATTTTGTGCTATTTTATGCATTTGAGACATGGTGTTTTCCTCAGTGCATAACTTAATTCTCACAAGTTTATTCTCCATCTGTAAATGTTAGAAAGTCATGCAAATATTTCCATTTTGCTGCTAAACTTCAGTGAACGAGCGCTGCTGCGCGCATGCGTGCTAAACAGACGGAACGCAATAGAAGCGCAATAATTCTAAAATATACATTTCGCTAAAATATTTGATGTTGGACATTAAATGTGCCTTATGTACACTTTTAAACCTACAAGTAAGTGTATTTTTATGATAGTAACTGTAAATGGACTATTGTAATGGGGTAAATCAATATACTTTGGGCCAGTTACTGAGTTTAGATTCATCTTACCAATTAAAATTTAGTCTGTGCATATTTATTTTAATTTTTAGGGCCCGAGCACCGATGGTGTGAGGACCCTATTGGAATTGCTCCGTTTCTTTTTATTAGGGCCCGAGCACCGATGGTGTGAGGACCCTATTGGAATTCTTCTCCAAAATGAATCACATTTTTGAGGGCCTAAACGTTCTCAAAAACTCATGAAACTTTGCACACGCGTCAGAAGTGATGAAAATTTACATCTGATATGGGTTTCAGAATTAGGTGTGGCAAAATGGCTCGATAGCGCCACCTACAAAATTTCAATTAAGCGCCCTTCGTGCTATGTTTCACATACAGTTATGAAATTCGGTAGACAGATGTAACAGCCCAATACCTACAAAACAGCCCCTGGGTGCAAAGTTTGTAAACCCAGTAGGAAGTGAGATATTTTGAATTTTCTCTACAAAATTTTGGCAGTTTTTGCCATTTCCACATGTTGTACTTTAACGAACTCCTCCTAGAGCTTTAATCAGATCAACATCATATTTGGTCAGTCTAATCTAAAGGCCTTTGAGATGTTAAATTGCGAAGATCTAGAGTTTTCACTGAAGGGCGTGTCCGTGGCGGCCTGGCAAAGTTCGATGTTTCGCCATGAAACAGGAAGTTGTTGTAACTCGGGCATACAATGTCGGATCTGCCCCAAACTTCACATGTTTTATTAGAGACCTGACCTGAAGACATCTATATGACAATATTCAGTTACAGTCATAGCGCCACCTGGGGGCAACAGGAAATGACATGTTTTACACTGTGATTAACTCCTCATAGAGATTAAACCAGATCAACATCATATATGGCCAGTCTAATCTTAAGACCTTTGAGATGTTAAATATCAAAGATCTTGAGTTTTCGTTGAAGGGCGTGTCCATGGTGACCGACAAAGTCTGATGTTTCGCCATGTAAGGTGAATCACTTTTTTGAGGGCCAAAACATACTCGAAAACTCATGAAACTTTGCAGATGCATCAGAAGTGGTGAAAATTTACGTCTGATATGGGTTTCAGAATTAAGTGTGGCAAAATGGCTCGATAGCGCCACCTAAAAAATTTCAACGAAGTGCCCCTGACACTACGTTTCACGTACAGGTATGAAATTTGGTACACACATCTAACAGCCCAATACCTACAAAAAAAGTCTCTTGGAGTGAAATCTGAAAACCAACAGGAAGTGAGATATTTTGAATTTTCTTTGCAAAATTTGTGCAGTTTTTGCCATTTCCAGACGTTGTACTTTAACGTACTCCTCCTAGAGCTTTAATCAGATCAACATCATATTTGGTCAGTCTAATCTAAAGGCCTTTGAGACGTTTAATTGCGAAGATCTAGAGTTTTCACTGAAGGGTGTGTCCGTGGCGACCTGGCAAAGTTCGATGTTTCACCATGAAACAGGAAGTTGTTGTAACTCGGGCATACAATGTCTGATCTGCCCCAAACTTCACATGTTTTATTAGAGACCTGACCTGAAGACATCTATATGACAATATTCAGTTACAGTCATAGCGTCACCTGGGGGCAACAGGAAATGACATGTTTTACACTGTGATTAACTCCTCCTAGAGATTTAATCAGATCAATGTTATTTTTGGTCAGTCTAATCTAAAGGCATTTGTGACGTTAAATTGCGAAGATCTAGAGTTTTCACTGAAGGGCGTGTTCGTGGCGGCCTGACAAAGTTTGATGTTTTCGCCATGAAAAAGGAAGTTGTTGTAACTCAGACAAACAATGTCGGATCTGCCCCAAACTTCACATGCTTTATTAGAGTCCTGACCTGAAGACATCTTCATGACAATATAAAGTTACAGTTATAGTGCCACCTGCAGGCAACAGGAAATGACATGTTTTACACTGTGATTAACTCCTCATAGAGATTTAACCAGATCAACATCATATGTTGTCAGTCTAATCTTAAGAACTTAGCGATGATAAATATCAAAGATCTTGAGTTTTCGGTGAAGGGCGTGTCCGTGGCAGCCTGACAAAATCTGATGTTTCGCCATGAAAGAGGAAACTGTTGTAACTCGGGCATACTATGTCCGATCTGCTCCAAACTTCACATGTGTGATAAGAGTCCTAGCCTAAAGACGTCTATATGATAATATTCAATTAGTCATAGCGCCACCTGCTGGCAACAGGGAGTGGCATGCTTTATACTGTAATTCACTACCAGATTCACATTTCATCATGCCACGAAGTACCAGACATGCTAGAAACACGTTAAATCATGCAACACTTGGCTGAGTGCTAATGTATGCGATTAACGCCACGAAAGAAACAGGAAGTTGTTGTAACTCAGGCATACAATGTCCGATCTGCTTAAAACTTCACGTGTTCAATGATAGTCCTGGCCTGAAGACATCAACATGGCAAAATTCAGTTACGGTAAAAGCACCACCTGTTGGCCGCAGGAAGTGTGGCATTTCGAAATGAATTTGGCATAATTCTCCTGTATTCACTCACTTAAATGCATGACGCCCACTGTTCACTGTTTTATTACGTTTATTATTAGGGCCCGAGCACCGATGGTGTGAGGACCCTATTGGAATTGCTCCGTTTATTAGGGCCCAAGCGAATTAAGCGCGCAGGGCCCTCTTGTTCTTCTAAGGATTATTATTATTTTTTTATTATTATTTATTTATTTTATTTTTTCCGTCTTCCGGGGCTTTTTGGGGGCCTTAACATGCTCAAAAACTCTTGAAAATTGGCACACACATTGGAATCCGCGGCCATTAGGACGCCCCAGAGGCTGGTATCCGGGCGTGGCAGGGGGGCTCGACAGCGCCCCCTTGAAAAAAGTCTGAAAATTTGGTCCATATATTAAACACGCTTGCACGTATTAGTATGAAACTCGGTACACATATAGACCTCATCGGGCCGAACAACTTTCGTACTCTAAACGCCACGCCAACAGGAAGTCAGCTATTAAGGGTTGTTTGAAAAACGCATGCTCTGGAATTTGATATACTCCTCCTAGACGATTAATCCGATCGCCACCAAACTCGGTCAGCATGAAGTCAAGACACTGATGATTAAAAATTGCCAGGGGATTTTTGATATCTCGAACGGTTTGGCCGTGGCGAGGCAACGAATTTATGGCGAGAAAAAGGAAACAGGAAATGTGTTATAACGTCTTAATACATATATTGATCTTTATGAAACTTCACGAGTGTGTTCGTTATAGGAGTCTGATCACATGGATGTGACTATTGTGAGTCAAAGTTATAGCGCCACCAACTGGCAGCAGGAAGTGTATCACTTTTTGAAATGTTTTGAGATCACCCTCTTATTTTTACCTGATTTGCTTCAAACTTCATCAGTGTAATGTCAATACACAGCAGATGTAGACCTATGACAGGATTTTTGATATTTGAAATATCGTTGCCATGGCAACAGGTCAAACTGTAATAATATTCTTGAGTGTTTTTGAGGCTCTTAACATGCTTCAAATTGCATGAAACTCGACACACACATCAATATTGTCAACCAGTAGACATGGACAAAGCCATAGAAATGGGCGTGGTGGAGGGGCTCAGTAGCGCCACCTTTTGACAAAAGTGGGGGGGTTAGTTTTTCCTACAGTCACCAAACTCGGTACACATATTATTCTCATCAAGCCGGACAATTTTCTAATTTACATTCATTAGCTCCGACCAACAGGAAGTCAGCTATTTTGGTTTGAATGTTAATTTTTTGAAAAAACAGGCTATGAATTTTATACTACTACTCCTACAGGGTTTATCCAATTAACACCAAGCTTTTTTTTAACTTGTTGCGAACACATTGAAGTTGTTTAATTGCAAACGGATTTTGGATATCTCAAACGGTTTGGCCGTGGCGAGGCAACGAATTTATGGCGAGAAAAGGGAAACAGGAAATGTGTTATAACTTCTGCATACATTGATTGATGTTTATGAAACTTCAGGAGTGTGTTGGTTGTAGTAGTCTGATCACATGGATGTAACTATTGTGAGTCAAAGTTATAGCGCCACCAAATGGCAGCAAGAAGTGTATCACTTTTAAAATGCTTTGAGATCACCCTCTTATTTTTACCTGATTTGCTTCAAACTTCATCAGTGTAATGTCAATACACAGCAGATGTAGACCTATGACAGGATTTTTGATATTTGAAATATTGTTGCCATGGCAACAGGTCAAACTGTAATAATATTCTTGAGTGTTTTTGAGGCTCTTAACATGCTTCAAATTGCATGAAACTCGACACACACATCAATATTGTCAAACCAGTAGACATGGACAAAGCCATAGAAATGGGCGTGGTGGAGGGGCTCAGTAGCGCCACCTTTTGACAAAAGTGGGGGGGTTAGTTTTTCCTACAGTCACCAAACTCGGTACACATATTATTCTCATCAAGCCGGACAATTTTCTAATTTACATTCATTAGCTCCGACCAACAGGAAGTCAGCTATTTTGGTTTGAATGTTAATTTTTTGAAAAAACAGGCTATGAATTTTATACTACTACTCCTACAGGGTTTATCCAATTTACACCAAGCTTTTTTTAACTTGTTGCTAACACATTGAAGTTGTTTAGTTGCAAACAGATTTTGGATATCTCAAACGGTTTGACCGTGGCGAGGCAACGAATTTATGGCAAGAAAAGGGAAACAAAGTGTTATAACTTCTGCATACATTAATTGATTTTGATGAAACTTTGGCTTAGTCTTCGTTGTACAAGGCTGATCACATGGATTTGACTATTGTGATTCAAAGTCATAGCGCCACCAACTGGAAGCAGAAAATGTGTCACTTTCAGCATACATTGAGATCACCCTCTTATTTTTACCTGATTTGCTTCAAAATTCATCAGAATAATGTTAAAACTTGGCACATGTAATCCTTTGAAAATGGGCAGGGAGGAGGGGCTCTATAGCGGCACCTTGTAGTGCAGTAAATGTGGAGTGAATTTGACATAGTCCTTTGATGTTTAACCGTTTTAAGTGCCTATTGCCTGCTGTGCACAGTTGCCCTGAAGCCACCGGGGTGGCGGTGCCACCGGGCTTGGGCCCGCCATCGCTGCTCGCAGCTATATTTATTTATTTATTTATTTTTTTTTTTATTTTTTTATTTTTTCCGTCTTCCGGGGCTTTTTGGGGGCCTTAACATGCTCAAAAACTCTTGAAAATTGGCACACACATTGGAATCCGCGGCCATTAGGACGCCGGAGAGGCTGGTACCCGGGCGTGGCAGGGGGGCTCGACAGCGCCCCCTTGAAAAAAGTCTGAAAATTTGGTCCATATATTAAACATGCTTGCACGTATTAGTATGAAACTCGGTACACATATAGACCTCATCGGGCCGAACAACTTTCGCGCTCTAAGTTAATCGCCACGCCAACAGGAAGTCAG
This sequence comes from Chanodichthys erythropterus, assembly GCF_024489055.1. Taxonomy (NCBI): domain Eukaryota; kingdom Metazoa; phylum Chordata; class Actinopteri; order Cypriniformes; family Xenocyprididae; genus Chanodichthys; species Chanodichthys erythropterus. The sequence goes on from NC_090229.1 coordinate 368,165, forward strand.
CTATTAAGGGTTGTTTGAAAAACGCATGCTCTGGAATTTGATATACTCCTCCTAGACGATTAATCCGATCTCCACCAAACTCGGTCAGCATGAAGTCAAGACACTGATGATTAAAGATTGCCAGGGGATTTTTGATATCTCGAACGGTTTGGCCGTGGCGAGGCAACGAATTCATGGCGAGAAAAAGGAAACAGGAAATGTGTTATAACGTCTTAATACATATATTGATCTTTATGAAACTTCACGAGTGTGTTCGTTATAGGAGTCTGATCACATGGATGTGACTATTGTGAGTCAAAGTTATAGCGACACCAACTGGCAGCAGGAAGTGTATCACTTTTTGAAATGTTTTGAGATCACCCTCTTATTTTTTCCTGATTTGCTTCAAACTTCATCAGTGTAATGTCAATACACAGCAGATGTAGACCTATGACAGGATTTTTGATATTTGAAATATTGTTGCCATGGCAACAGGTCAAACTGTAATAATATTCTTGAGTGTTTTTGAGGCTCTTAACACTAGCACTACCAGAATTCTATAACTACTAGAACTGCCAATAGCGGTCATTTTGACTGTTCATACCAGACAGCAGTGAATGTCATTTTTGCCATGTTATATTTACTTCAAAGCTTCTATGGTCATGTTTTATGAAAAATGTGGGGTAATTTAAGCATACATAATATAATATGTTCGTGATATTATTGTGTAAGAGCTACTAGACCTCCCACAAAAGTGCATGCCGCAATTTGCTTTCCGCAATTTGCATCCGGTAAGCTGGAGATCATAGTTTTTCACCGCAGTTAAAATGTTGTTTTTGAAAGTCAAAATGTCAACAAATATAAAATGAAGCAGAATATTTCGTTAGATAAAAACATATTGTGAATTTTGGAAATGATTACATCTGTCTTTATTCAATACATTTTGACTTTTGGAGTTTACATTGCTTTAGCATTATCGGAAATGTTTGGACCACACGAATCGGAAACAATTTTATGCAGCCTCTAATGAAATCTAGAATGAATAAACTCTAAATAAAATCACTCTCAGAATCAGTGTCAGACGAACTGTTAAGAGACCAAGAGACATCGCTCTCTGCTCCTCCATCAGACTCTGCATTATCAATGTTCTCAAGCAAGGATAAAACCTCAGTGACAGTCATTTTCTTTCTTGTTGCCATTTTGACGGTAAAGCTAAGTTTTAGCTTAGCAAAAGCATACAAAACTGCCAGAGAAAGGTTGCTAGGCAACAGCTACGCACATCTATAACGGCGGGAAAAAGCGCTGAGGAGATACAACGCCTGTAATATGTGCGGTCAAATTGACCGCTATGGCCATTCAAGGTAGAAATACTCAGAACTCTTTTGTGTTTTGTAATTTTAATAAAATAACAATGTTAAAATAAAATTTACATTAATTTAAGAAAAGTCATGGAACTGTAGTTATATGGGTTTTATTTCAACAAAGTTATTACATTGCAAATCTTTAAAACGGTCAAAATGACTGCCTTGGTAGTTCTAGTGTTAACATGCTTCAAATTGCATGAAACTCGACACACACATCAATATTGTCAACCAGTAGACATGGACAAAGCCATAGAAATGGGCGTGGTGGAGGGGCTCAGTAGCGCCACCTTTTGACAAAAGTGGGGGGGTTAGTTTTTCCTACAGTCACCAAACTCGGTACACATATTATTCTCATCAAGCCGGACAATTTTCTAATTTACATTCATTAGCTCCGACCAACAGGAAGTCAGCTATTTTGGTTTGAATGTTAATTTTTTGAAAAAACAGGCTATGAATTTTATACTACTACTCCTACAGGGTTTATCCAATTAACACCAAGCTTTTTTTAACTTGTTGCGAACACATTGAAGTTGTTTAATTGCAAACGGATTTTGGATATCTCAAACGGTTTGGCCGTGGCGAGGCAACGAATTTATGGCGAGAAAAGGGAAACAGGAAATGTGTTATAACTTCTGCATACATTGATTGATGTTTATGAAACTTCAGGAGTGTGTTGGTTGTAGTAGTCTGATCACATGGATGTAACTATTGTGAGTCAAAGTTATAGCGCCACCAAATGGCAGCAAGAAGTGTATCACTTTTAAAATGCTTTGAGATCACCCTCTTATTTTTACCTGATTTGCTTCAAACTTCATCAGTGTAATGTCAATACACAGCAGATGTAGACCTATGACAGGATTTTTGATATTTGAAATATTGTTGCCATGGCAACAGGTCAAACTGTAATAATATTCTTGAGTGTTTTTGAGGCTCTTAACATGCTTCAAATTGCATGAAACTCGACACACACATCAATATTTTCAACCAGTAGACATGGACAAAGCCATAGAAATGGGCGTGGTGGAGGGGCTCAGTAGCGCCACCTTTTGACAAAAGTGGGGGTTAGTTTTTCCTACAGTCACCAAACTCGGTACACATATTATTCTCATCAAGCCGGACAATTTTCTAATTTACATTCATTAGCTCCGACCAACAGGAAGTCAGCTATTTTGGTTTGAATGTTAATTTTTTGAAAAAACAGGCTATGAATTTTATACTACTACTCCTACAGGGTTTATCCAATTTACACCAAGCTTTTTTTAACTTGTTGCTAACACATTGAAGTTGTTTAATTGCAAACGGATTTTGGATATCTCAAACGGTTTGGCCGTGGCGAGGCAACGAATTTATGGCAAGAAAAGGGAAACAAAGTGTTATAACTTCTGCATACATTAATTGATTTTGATGAAACTTTGGCTTAGTCTTCGTTGTACAAGGCTGATCACATGGATTTGACTATTGTGATTCAAAGTCATAGCGCCACCAACTGGAAGCAGAAAATGTGTCACTTTCAGCATACATTGAGATCACCCTCTTATTTTTACCTGATTTGCTTCAAAATTCATCAGAATAATGTTAAAACTTGGCACATGTAATCCTTTGAAAATGGGCAGGGAGGAGGGGCTCTATAGCGGCACCTTGTAGTGCAGTAAATGTGGAGTGAATTTGACATAGTCCTTTGATGTTTAACCGTTTTAAGTGCCTATTGCCCGCTGTGCACAGTTGCCCTGAAGCCACCGGGGTGGCGATGCCACCGGGCTTGGGCCCGCCATCGCTGCTCGCAGCTATATTTAGGGCCCAAGCGAAAATTCGCGCAGGGCCCTCTTGTTCTTCTAAGGATTATTATTAGGGCCCAAGCGAAAATTCGCGCAGGGCCCTCTTGTTCTTCTAAGGATTATTATTTTTTTTTTATTTTTTATTTTTTTTATTTTTATTTTTTTTCCATCTTCCGGGGCTTTTTGGGGGCCTTAACATGCTCAAAAACTCTTGAAAATTGGCACACACATTGGAATCCGCGGCCATTAGGACGCCGGAGAGGCTGGTACCCGGGCGTGGCAGGGGGGCTCGACAGCGCCCCCTTGAAAAAAGTCTGAAAATTTGGTCCATATATTAAACATGCTTGCACGTATTAGTATGAAACTCGGTACACATATAGACCTCATCGGGCCGAACAACTTTCGCGCTCTAAGTTAATCGCCACGCCAACAGGAAGTCAGCTATTAAGGGTTGTTTGAAAAACGCATGCTCTGGAATTTGATATACTCCTCCTAGACGATTAATCCGATCGCCACCAAACTCGGTCAGCATGAAGTCAAGACACTGATGATTAAAAATTGCCAGGGGATTTTTGATATCTCGAACGGTTTGGCCGTGGCGAGGCAACGAATTTATGGCGAGAAAAAGGAAACAGGAAATGTGTTATAACGTCTTAATACATATATTGATCTTTATGAAACTTCACGAGTGTGTTCGTTATAGGAGTCTGATCACATGGATGTGACTATTGTGAGTCAAAGTTATAGCGCCACCAACTGGCAGCAGGAAGTGTATCACTTTTTGAAATGTTTTGAGATCACCCTCTTATTTTTACCTGATTTGCTTCAAACTTCATCAGTGTAATGTCAATACACAGCAGATGTAGACCTATGACAGGATTTTTGATATTTGAAATATCGTTGCCATGGCAACAGGTCAAACTGTAATAATATTCTTGAGTATTTTTGAGGCTCTTAACATGCTTCAAATTGCATGAAACTCGACACACACATCAATATTGTCAACCAGTAGACATGGACAAAGCCATAGAAATGGGCGTGGTGGAGGGGCTCAGTAGCGCCACCTTTTGACAAAAGTGGGGGTTAGTTTTTCCTACAGTCACCAAACTCGGTACACATATTATTCTCATCAAGCCGGACAATTTTCTAATTTACATTCATTAGCTCCGACCAACAGGAAGTCAGCTATTTTGGTTTGAATGTTAATTTTTTGAAAAAACAGGCTATGAATTTTATACTACTACTCCTACAGGGTTTATCCAATTAACACCAAGCTTTTTTTAACTTGTTGCGAACACATTGAAGTTGTTTAATTGCAAACGGATTTTGGATATCTCAAACGGTTTGGCCGTGGCGAGGCAACGAATTTATGGCGAGAAAAGGGAAACAGGAAATGTGTTATAACTTCTGCATACATTGATTGATGTTTATGAAACTTCAGGAGTGTGTTGGTTGTAGTAGTCTGATCACATGGATGTAACTATTGTGAGTCAAAGTTATAGCGCCACCAAATGGCAGCAAGAAGTGTATCACTTTTAAAATGCTTTGAGATCACCCTCTTATTTTTACCTGATTTGCTTCAAACTTCATCAGTGTAATGTCAATACACAGCAGATGTAGACCTATGACAGGATTTTTGATATTTGAAATATTGTTGCCATGGCAACAGGTCAAACTGTAATAATATTCTTGAGTGTTTTTGAGGCTCTTAACATGCTTCAAATTGCATGAAACTCGACACACACATCAATATTGTCAAACCAGTAGACATGGACAAAGCCATAGAAATGGGCGTGGTGGAGGGGCTCAGTAGCGCCACCTTTTGACAAAAGTGGGGGTTAGTTTTTCCTACAGTCACCAAACTCGGTACACATATTATTCTCATCAAGCCGGACAATTTTCTAATTTACATTCATTAGCTCCGACCAACAGGAAGTCAGCTATTTTGGTTTGAATGTTAATTTTTTGAAAAAACAGGCTATGAATTTTATACTACTACTCCTACAGGGTTTATTCAATTTACACCAAGCTTTTTTAACTTGTTGCTAACACATTGAAGTTGTTTAGTTGCAAACAGATTTTGGATATCTCAAACGGTTTGGCCGTGGCGAGGCAACGAATTTATGGCAAGAAAAGGGAAACAAAGTGTTATAACTTCTGCATACATTAATTGATTTTGATGAAACTTTGGCTTAGTCTTCGTTGTACAAGGCTGATCACATGGATTTGACTATTGTGATTCAAAGTCATAGCGCCACCAACTGGAAGCAGAAAATGTGTCACTTTCAGCATACATTGAGATCACCCTCTTATTTTTACCTGATTTGCTTCAAAATTCATCAGAATAATGTTAAAACTTGGCACATGTAATCCTTTGAAAATGGGCAGGGAGGAGGGGCTCTATAGCGGCACCTTGTAGTGCAGTAAATGTGGAGTGAATTTGACATAGTCCTTTGATGTTTAACCGTTTTAAGTGCCTATTGCCTGCTGTGCACAGTTGCCCTGAAGCCACCGGGGTGGCGGTGCCACCGGGCTTGGGCCCGCCATCGCTGCTCGCAGCTATATTTATTTATTTATTTATTTTTTATTTTTTTTTATTTTTATTTTTTTTCCGTCTTCCGGGGCTTTTTGGGGGCCTTAACATGCTCAAAAACTCTTGAAAATTGGCACACACATTGGAATCCGCGGCCATTAGGACGCCGGAGAGGCTGGTACCCGGGCGTGGCAGGGGGGCTCGACAGCGCCCCCTTGAAAAAAGTCTGAAAATTTGGTCCATATATTAAACATGCTTGCACGTATTAGTATGAAACTCGGTACACATATAGACCTCATCGGGCCGAACAACTTTCGCGCTCTAAGTTAATCGCCACGCCAACAGGAAGTCAGCTATTAAGGGTTGTTTGAAAAACGCATGCTCTGGAATTTGATATACTCCTCCTAGACGATTAATCCGATCGCCACCAAACTCGGTCAGCATGAAGTCAAGACACTGATGATTAAAGATTGCCAGGGGATTTTTGATATCTCGAACGGTTTGGCCGTGGCGAGGCAACGAATTTATGGCGAGAAAAAGGAAACAGGAAATGTGTTATAACGTCTTAATACATATATTGATCTTTATGAAACTTCACGAGTGTGTTCGTTATAGGAGTCTGATCACATGGATGTGACTATTGTGAGTCAAAGTTATAGCGACACCAACTGGCAGCAGGAAGTGTATCACTTTTTGAAATGTTTTGAGATCACCCTCTTATTTTTTCCTGATTTGCTTCAAACTTCATCAGTGTAATGTCAATACACAGCAGATGTAGACCTATGACAGGATTTTTGATATTTGAAATATTGTTGCCATGGCAACAGGTCAAACTGTAATAATATTCTTGAGTGTTTTTGAGGCTCTTAACATGCTTCAAATTGCATGAAACTCGACACACACATCAATATTGTCAACCAGTAGACATGGACAAAGCCATAGAAATGGGCGTGGTGGAGGGGCTCAGTAGCGCCACCTTTTGACAAAAGTGGGGGTTAGTTTTTCCTACAGTCACCAAACTCGGTACACATATTATTCTCATCAAGCCGGACAATTTTCTAATTTACATTCATTAGCTCCGACCAACAGGAAGTCAGCTATTTTGGTTTGAATGTTAATTTTTTGAAAAAACAGGCTATGAATTTTATACTACTACTCCTACAGGGTTTATCCAATTTACACCAAGCTTTTTTAACTTGTTGCGAACACATTGAAGTTGTTTAATTGCAAACGGATTTTGGATATCTCAAACGGTTTGGCCGTGGCGAGGCAACGAATTTATGGCGAGAAAAGGGAAACAGGAAATGTGTTATAACTTCTGCATACATTGATTGATGTTTATGAAACTTCAGGAGTGTGTTGGTTGTAGTAGTCTGATCACATGGATGTAACTATTGTGAGTCAAAGTTATAGCGCCACCAAATGGCAGCAAGAAGTGTATCACTTTTAAAATGCTTTGAGATCACCCTCTTATTTTTACCTGATTTGCTTCAAACTTCATCAGTGTAATGTCAATACACAGCAGATGTAGACCTATGACAGGATTTTTGATATTTGAAATATTGTTGCCATGGCAACAGGTCAAACTGTAATAATATTCTTGAGTGTTTTTGAGGCTCTTAACATGCTTCAAATTGCATGAAACTCGACACACACATCAATATTTTCAACCAGTAGACATGGACAAAGCCATAGAAATGGGCGTGGTGGAGGGGCTCAGTAGCGCCACCTTTTGACAAAAGTGGTGGTGTTAGTTTTTCCTACAGTCACCAAACTCGGTACACATATTATTCTCATCAAGCCGGACAATTTTCTAATTTACATTCATTAGCTCCGACCAACAGGAAGTCAGCTATTTTGGTTTGAATGTTAATTTTTTGAAAAAACAGGCTATGAATTTTATACTACTACTCCTACAGGGTTTATCCAATTTACACCAAGCTTTTTTTAACTTGTTGCTAACACATTGAAGTTGTTTAATTGCAAACGGATTTTGGATATCTCAAACGGTTTGGCCGTGGCGAGGCAACGAATTTATGGCAAGAAAAGGGAAACAAAGTGTTATAACTTCTGCATACATTAATTGATTTTGATGAAACTTTGGCTTAGTCTTCGTTGTACAAGGCTGATCACATGGATTTAACTATTGTGATTCAAAGTCATAGCGCCACCAACTGGAAGCAGAAAATGTGTCACTTTCAGCATACATTGAGATCACCCTCTTATTTTTACCTGATTTGCTTCAAAATTCATCAGAATAATGTTAAAACTTGGCACATGTAATCCTTTGAAAATGGGCAGGGAGGAGGGGCTCTATAGCGGCACCTTGTAGTGCAGTAAATGTGGAGTGAATTTGACATAGTCCTTTGATGTTTAACCGTTTTAAGTGCCTATTGCCCGCTGTGCACAGTTGCCCTGAAGCCACCGGGGTGGCGGTGCCACCGGGCTTGGGCCCGCCATCGCTGCTCGCAGCTATATTTAGGGCCCAAGCGAAAATTCGCGCAGGGCCCTCTTGTTCTTCTAAGGATTATTATTAGGGCCCAAGCGAAAATTCGCGCAGGGCCCTCTTGTTCTTCTAAGGATTATTATTTTTTTTTTATTTTTTATTTATTTTTTTTTATTTTTTTTTCCATCTTCCGGGGCTTTTTGGGGGCCTTAACATGCTCAAAAACTCTTGAAAATTGGCACACACATTGGAATCCGCGGCCATTAGGACGCCGGAGAGGCTGGTACCCGGGCGTGGCAGGGGGGCTCGACAGCGCCCCCTTGAAAAAAGTCTGAAAATTTGGTCCATATATTAAACATGCTTGCACGTATTAGTATGAAACTCGGTACACATATAGACCTCATCGGGCCGAACAACTTTCGCGCTCTAAGTTAATCGCCACGCCAACAGGAAGTCAGCTATTAAGGGTTGTTTGAAAAACGCATGCTCTGGAATTTGATATACTCCTCCTAGACGATTAATCCGATCGCCACCAAACTCGGTCAGCATGAAGTCAAGACACTGATGATTAAAAATTGCCAGGGGATTTTTGATATCTCGAACGGTTTGGCCGTGGCGAGGCAACGAATTTATGGCGAGAAAAAGGAAACAGGAAATGTGTTATAACGTCTTAATACATATATTGATCTTTATGAAACTTCACGAGTGTGTTCGTTATAGGAGTCTGATCACATGGATGTGACTATTGTGAGTCAAAGTTATAGCGCCACCAACTGGCAGCAGGAAGTGTATCACTTTTTGAAATGTTTTGAGATCACCCTCTTATTTTTACCTGATTTGCTTCAAACTTCATCAGTGTAATGTCAATACACAGCAGATGTAGACCTATGACAGGATTTTTGATATTTGAAATATCGTTGCCATGGCAACAGGTCAAACTGTAATAATATTCTTGAGTGTTTTTGAGGCTCTTAACATGCTTCAAATTGCATGAAACTCGACACACACATCAATATTGTCAACCAGTAGACATGGACAAAGCCATAGAAATGGGCGTGGTGGAGGGGCTCAGTAGCGCCACCTTTTGACAAAAGTGGGGGTTAGTTTTTCCTACAGTCACCAAACTCGGTACACATATTATTCTCATCAAGCCGGACAATTTTCTAATTTACATTCATTAGCTCCGACCAACAGGAAGTCAGCTATTTTGGTTTGAATGTAAATTTTTTGAAAAAACAGGCTATGAATTTTATACTACTACTCCTACAGGGTTTATCCAATTTACACCAAGCTTTTTTTAACTTGTTGCGAACACATTGAAGTTGTTTAATTGCAAACGGATTTTGGATATCTCAAACGGTTTGGCCGTGGCGAGGCAACGAATTTATGGCGAGAAAAGGGAAACAGGAAATGTGTTATAACTTCTGCATACATTGATTGATGTTTATGAAACTTCAGGAGTGTGTTGGTTGTAGTAGTCTGATCACATGGATGTAACTATTGTGAGTCAAAGTTATAGCGCCACCAAATGGCAGCAAGAAGTGTATCACTTTTAAAATGCTTTGAGATCACCCTCTTATTTTTACCTGATTTGCTTCAAACTTCATCAGTGTAATGTCAATACACAGCAGATGTAGACCTATGACAGGATTTTTGATATTTGAAATATTGTTGCCATGGCAACAGGTCAAACTGTAATAATATTCTTGAGTGTTTTTGAGGCTCTTAACATGCTTCAAATTGCATGAAACTCGACACACACATCAATATTGTCAAACCAGTAGACATGGACAAAGCCATAGAAATGGGCGTGGTGGAGGGGCTCAGTAGCGCCACCTTTTGACAAAAGTGGGGGTTAGTTTTTCCTACAGTCACCAAACTCGGTACACATATTATTCTCATCAAGCCGGACAATTTTCTAATTTACATTCATTAGCTCCGACCAACAGGAAGTCAGCTATTTTGGTTTGAATGTTAATTTTTTGAAAAAACAGGCTATGAATTTTATACTACTACTCCTACAGGGTTTATCCAATTTACACCAAGCTTTTTTTAACTTGTTGCTAACACATTGAAGTTGTTTAATTGCAAACAGATTTTGGATATCTCAAACGGTTTGGCCGTGGCGAGGCAACGAATTTATGGCAAGAAAAGGGAAACAAAGTGTTATAACTTCTGCATACATTAATTGATTTTGATGAAACTTTGGCTTAGTCTTCGTTGTACAAGGCTGATCACATGGATTTGACTATTGTGATTCAAAGTCATAGCGCCACCAACTGGAAGCAGAAAATGTGTCACTTTCAGCATACATTGAGATCACCCTCTTATTTTTACCTGATTTGCTTCAAAATTCATCAGAATAATGTTAAAACTTGGCACATGTAATCCTTTGAAAATGGGCAGGGAGGAGGGGCTCTATAGCGGCACCTTGTAGTGCAGTAAATGTGGAGTGAATTTGACATAGTCCTTTGATGTTTAACCGTTTTAAGTGCCTATTGCCTGCTGTGCACAGTTGCCCTGAAGCCACCGGGGTGGCGGTGCCACCGGGCTTGGGCCCGCCATCGCTGCTCGCAGCTATATTTATTAGGGCCCAAGCGAAAATTCATGCAGGGCCCTCTTGTTCTTCTAAGGATTATTATTATTATTTTTTTTTTTTTTTTTTTTTTTTTTTCCGTCTTCCGGGGCTTTTTGGGGGCCTTAACATGCTCAAAAACTCTTGAAAATTGGCACACACATTGGAATCCGCGGCCATTAGGACGCCGGAGAGGCTGGTACCCGGGCGTGGCAGGGGGACTCGACAGCGCCCCCTTGAAAAAAGTCTGAAAATTTGGTCCATATATTAAACATGCTTGCACGTATTAGTATGAAACTCGGTACACATATAGACCTCATCGGGCCGAACAACTTTCGCGCTCTAAGTTAATCGCCACGCCAACAGGAAGTCAGCTATTAAGGGTTGTTTGAAAAACGCATGCTCTGGAATTTGATATACTCCTCCTAGACGATTAATCCGATCGCCACCAAACTCGGTCAGCATGAAGTCAAGACACTGATGATTAAAAATTGCCAGGGGATTTTTGATATCTCGAACGGTTTGGCCGTGGCGAGGCAACGAATTTATGGCGAGAAAAAGGAAACAGGAAATGTGTTATAACGTCTTAATACATATATTGATCTTTATGAAACTTCACGAGTGTGTTCGTTATAGGAGTCTGATCACATGGATGTGACTATTGTGAGTCAAAGTTATAGCGCCACCAACTGGCAGCAGGAAGTGTATCACTTTTTGAAATGTTTTGAGATCACCCTCTTATTTTTACCTGATTTGCTTCAAACTTCATCAGTGTAATGTCAATACACAGCAGATGTAGACCTATGACAGGATTTTTGATATTTGAAATATTGTTGCCATGGCAACAGGTCAAACTGTAATAATATTCTTGAGTGTTTTTGAGGCTCTTAACATGCTTCAAATTGCATGAAACTCGACACACACATCAATATTTTCAACCAGTAGACATGGACAAAGCCATAGAAATGGGCGTGGTGGAGGGGCTCAGTAGCGCCACCTTTTGACAAAAGTGGGGGTTAGTTTTTCCTACAGTCACCAAACTCGGTACACATATTATTCTCATCAAGCCGGACAATTTTCTAATTTACATTCATTAGCTCCGACCAACAGGAAGTCAGCTATTTTGGTTTGAATGTTAATTTTTTGAAAAAACAGGCTATGAATTTTATACTACTACTCCTACAGGGTTTATCCAATTTACACCAAGCTTTTTTTAACTTGTTGCGAACACATTGAAGTTGTTTAATTGCAAACGGATTTTGGATATCTCAAACGGTTTGGCCGTGGCGAGGCAACGAATTTATGGCGAGAAAAGGGAAACAGGAAATGTGTTATAACTTCTGCATACATTGATTGATGTTTATGAAACTTCAGGAGTGTGTTGGTTGTAGTAGTCTGATCACATGGATGTAACTATTGTGAGTCAAAGTTATAGCGCCACCAAATGGCAGCAAGAAGTGTATCACTTTTAAAATGCTTTGAGATCACCCTCTTATTTTTACCTGATTTGCTTCAAACTTCATCAGTGTAATGTCAATACACAGCAGATGTAGACCTATGACAGGATTTTTGATATTTGAAATATTGTTGCCATGGCAACAGGTCAAACTGTAATAATATTCTTGAGTGTTTTTGAGGCTCTTAACATGCTTCAAATTGCATGAAACTCGACACACACATCAATATTGTCAACCAGTAGACATGGACAAAGCCATAGAAATGGGCGTGGTGGAGGGGCTCAGTAGCGCCACCTTTTGACAAAAGTGGGGGGGTTAGTTTTTCCTACAGTCACCAAACTCGGTACACATATTATTCTCATCAAGCCGGACAATTTTCTAATTTACATTCATTAGCTCCGACCAACAGGAAGTCAGCTATTTTGGTTTGAATGTTAATTTTTTGAAAAAACAGGCTATGAATTTTATACTACTACTCCTACAGGGTTTATCCAATTTACACCAAGCTTTTTTTAACTTGTTGCTAACAGATTGAAGTTGTTTAATTGCAAACGGATTTTGGATATCTCAAACGGTTTGGCCGTGGCGAGGCAACGAATTTATGGCAAGAAAAGGGAAACAAAGTGTTATAACTTCTGCATACATTAATTGATTTTGATGAAACTTTGGCTTAGTCTTCGTTGTACAAGGCTGATCACATGGATTTGACTATTGTGATTCAAAGTCATAGCGCCACCAACTGGAAGCAGAAAATGTGTCACTTTCAGCATACATTGAGATCACCCTCTTATTTTTACCTGATTTGCTTCAAAATTCATCAGAATAATGTTAAAACTTGGCACATGTAATCCTTTGAAAATGGGCAGGGAGGAGGGGCTCTATAACGGCACCTTGTAGTGCAGTAAATGTGGAGTGAATTTGACATAGTCCTTTGATGTTTAACCGTTTTAAGTGCCTATTGCCCGCTGTGCACAGTTGCCCTGAAGCCACCGGGGTGGCGGTGCCACCGGGCTTGGGCCCGCCATCGCTGCTCGCAGCTATATTTATTTTTTTTATTTATTTATTTATTTATTTTTTCCGTCTTCCGGGGCTTTTTGGGGGCCTTAACATGCTCAAAAACTCTTGAAAATTGGCACACACATTGGAATCCGCGGCCATTAGGACGCCGGAGAGGCTGGTACCCGGGCGTGGCAGGGGGGCTCGACAGCGCCCCCTTGAAAAAAGTCTGAAAATTTGGTCCATATATTAAACATGCTTGCACGTATTAGTATGAAACTCGGTACACATATAGACCTCATCGGGCCGAACAACTTTCGCGCTCTAAGTTAATCGCCACGCCAACAGGAAGTCAGCTATTAAGGGTTGTTTGAAAAACGCATGCTCTGGAATTTGATATACTCCTCCTAGACGATTAATCCGATCGCCACCAAACTCGGTCAGCATGAAGTCAAGACACTGATGATTAAAAATTGCCAGGGGATTTTTGATATCTCGAACGGTTTGGCCGTGGCGAGGCAACGAATTTATGGCGAGAAAAAGGAAACAGGAAATGTGTTATAACGTCTTAATACATATATTGATCTTTATGAAACTTCACGAGTGTGTTCGTTATAGGAGTCTGATCACATGGATGTGACTATTGTGAGTCAAAGTTATAGAGCCACCAACTGGCAGCAGGAAGTGTATCACTTTTTGAAATGTTTTGAGATCACCCTCTTATTTTTACCTGATTTGCTTCAAACTTCATCAGTGTAATGTCAATACACAGCAGATGTAGACCTATGACAGGATTTTTGATATTTGAAATATTGTTGCCATGGCAACAGGTCAAACTGTAATAATATTCTTGAGTGTTTTTGAGGCTCTTAACATGCTTCAAATTGCATGAAACTCGACACACACATCAATATTGTCAACCAGTAGACATGGACAAAGCCATAGAAATGGGCGTGGTGGAGGGGCTCAGTAGCGCCACCTTTTGACAAAAGTGGGGGTTAGTTTTTCCTACAGTCACCAAACTCGGTACACATATTATTCTCATCAAGCCGGACAATTTTCTAATTTACATTCATTAGCTCCGACCAACAGGAAGTCAGCTATTTTGGTTTGAATGTTAATTTTTTGAAAAAACAGGCTATGAATTTTATACTACTACTCCTACAGGGTTTATCCAATTTACACCAAGCTTTTTTTAACTTGTTGCGAACACATTGAAGTTGTTTAATTGCAAACGGATTTTGGATATCTCAAACGGTTTGGCCGTGGCGAGGCAACGAATTTATGGCGAGAAAAGGGAAACAGGAAATGTGTTATAACTTCTGCATACATTGATTGATGTTTATGAAACTTCAGGAGTGTGTTGGTTGTAGTAGTCTGATCACATGGATGTAACTATTGTGAGTCAAAGTTATAGCGCCACCAAATGGCAGCAAGAAGTGTATCACTTTTAAAATGCTTTGAGATCACCCTCTTATTTTTACCTGATTTGCTTCAAACTTCATCAGTGTAATGTCAATACACAGCAGATGTAGACCTATGACAGGATTTTTGATATTTGAAATATTGTTGCCATGGCAACAGGTCAAACTGTAATAATATTCTTGAGTGTTTTTGAGGCTCTTAACATGCTTCAAATTGCATGAAACTCGACACACACATCAATATTTTCAACCAGTAGACATGGACAAAGCCATAGAAATGGGCGTGGTGGAGGGGCTCAGTAGCGCCACCTTTTGACAAAAGTGGGGGTTAGTTTTTCCTACAGTCACCAAACTCGGTACACATATTATTCTCATCAAGCCGGACAATTTTCTAATTTACATTCATTAGCTCCGACCAACAGGAAGTCAGCTATTTTGGTTTGAATGTTAATTTTTTGAAAAAACAGGCTATGAATTTTATACTACTACTCCTACAGGGTTTATCCAATTTACACCAAGCTTTTTTTAACTTGTTGCTAACACATTGAAGTTGTTTAATTGCAAACGGATTTTGGATATCTCAAACGGTTTGGCCGTGGCGAGGCAACGAATTTATGGCAAGAAAAGGGAAACAAAGTGTTATAACTTCTGCATACATTAATTGATTTTGATGAAACTTTGGCTTAGTCTTCGTTGTACAAGGCTGATCACATGGATTTGACTATTGTGATTCAAAGTCATAGCGCCACCAACTGGAAGCAGAAAATGTGTCACTTTCAGCATACATTGAGATCACCCTCTTATTTTTACCTGATTTGCTTCAAAATTCATCAGAATAATGTTAAAACTTGGCACATGTAATCCTTTGAAAATGGGCAGGGAGGAGGGGCTCTATAGCGGCACCTTGTAGTGCAGTAAATGTGGAGTGAATTTGACATAGTCCTTTGATGTTTAACCGTTTTAAGTGCCTATTGCCCGCTGTGCACAGTTGCCCTGAAGCCACCGGGGTGGCGGTGCCACCGGGCTTGGGCCCGCCATCGCTGCTCGCAGCTATATTTAGGGCCCAAGCGAAAATTCGCGCAGGGCCCTCTTGTTCTTCTAAGGATTATTATTAGGGCCCAAGCGAAAATTCGCGCAGGGCCCTCTTGTTCTTCTAAGGATTATTATTTTTTTTTTATTTTTTATTTTTTTTATTTTTTATTTTTTTCCATCTTCCGGGGCTTTTTGGGGGCCTTAACATGCTCAAAAACTCTTGAAAATTGGCACACACATTGGAATCCGCGGCCATTAGGACGCCGGAGAGGCTGGTACCCGGGCGTGGCAGGGGGGCTCGACAGCGCCCCCTTGAAAAAAGTCTGAAAATTTGGTCCATATATTAAACATGCTTGCACGTATTAGTATGAAACTCGGTACACATATAGACCTCATCGGGCCGAACAACTTTCGCGCTCTAAGTTAATCGCCACGCCAACAGGAAGTCAGCTATTAAGGGTTGTTTGAAAAATGCATGCTCTGGAATTTGATATACTCCTCCTAGACGATTAATCCGATCGCCACCAAACTCGGTCAGCATGAAGTCAAGACACTGATGATTAAAAATTGCCAGGGGATTTTTGATATCTCGAACGGTTTGGCCGTGGCGAGGCAACGAATTTATGGCGAGAAAAAGGAAACAGGAAATGTGTTATAACGTCTTAATACATATATTGATCTTTATGAAACTTCACGAGTGTGTTCGTTATAGGAGTCTGATCACATGGATGTGACTATTGTGAGTCAAAGTTATAGCGCCACCAACTGGCAGCAGGAAGTGTATCACTTTTTGAAATGTTTTGAGATCACCCTCTTATTTTTACCTGATTTGCTTCAAACTTCATCAGTGTAATGTCAATACACAGCAGATGTAGACCTATGACAGGATTTTTGATATTTGAAATATCGTTGCCATGGCAACAGGTCAAACTGTAATAATATTCTTGAGTATTTTTGAGGCTCTTAACATGCTTCAAATTGCATGAAACTCGACACACACATCAATATTGTCAACCAGTAGACATGGACAAAGCCATAGAAATGGGCGTGGTGGAGGGGCTCAGTAGCGCCACCTTTTGACAAAAGTGGGGGTTAGTTTTTCCTACAGTCACCAAACTCGGTACACATATTATTCTCATCAAGCCGGACAATTTTCTAATTTACATTCATTAGCTCCGACCAACAGGAAGTCAGCTATTTTGGTTTGAATGTTAATTTTTTGAAAAAACAGGCTATGAATTTTATACTACTACTCCTACAGGGTTTATCCAATTAACACCAAGCTTTTTTTAACTTGTTGCGAACACATTGAAGTTGTTTAATTGCAAACGGATTTTGGATATCTCAAACGGTTTGGCCGTGGCGAGGCAACGAATTTATGGCGAGAAAAGGGAAACAGGAAATGTGTTATAACTTCTGCATACATTGATTGATGTTTATGAAACTTCAGGAGTGTGTTGGTTGTAGTAGTCTGATCACATGGATGTAACTATTGTGAGTCAAAGTTATAGCGCCACCAAATGGCAGCAAGAAGTGTATCACTTTTAAAATGCTTTGAGATCACCCTCTTATTTTTACCTGATTTGCTTCAAACTTCATCAGTGTAATGTCAATACACAGCAGATGTAGACCTATGACAGGATTTTTGATATTTGAAATATTGTTGCCATGGCAACAGGTCAAACTG
Organism: Chanodichthys erythropterus; assembly: GCF_024489055.1. Classification (NCBI taxonomy): domain Eukaryota; kingdom Metazoa; phylum Chordata; class Actinopteri; order Cypriniformes; family Xenocyprididae; genus Chanodichthys; species Chanodichthys erythropterus. Next base: position 385,433 of record NC_090229.1, read on the forward strand.
TAATAATATTCTTGAGTGTTTTTGAGGCTCTTAACATGCTTCAAATTGCATGAAACTCGACACACACATCAATATTGTCAAACCAGTAGACATGGACAAAGCCATAGAAATGGGCGTGGTGGAGGGGCTCAGTAGCGCCACCTTTTGACAAAAGTGGGGGGGTTAGTTTTTCCTACAGTCACCAAACTCGGTACACATATTATTCTCATCAAGCCGGACAATTTTCTAATTTACATTCATTAGCTCCGACCAACAGGAAGTCAGCTATTTTGGTTTGAATGTTAATTTTTTGAAAAAACAGGCTATGAATTTTATACTACTACTCCTACAGGGTTTATTCAATTTACACCAAGCTTTTTTTAACTTGTTGCTAACACATTGAAGTTGTTTAGTTGCAAACAGATTTTGGATATCTCAAACGGTTTGGCCGTGGCGAGGCAACGAATTTATGGCAAGAAAAGGGAAACAAAGTGTTATAACTTCTGCATACATTAATTGATTTTGATGAAACTTTGGCTTAGTCTTCGTTGTACAAGGCTGATCACATGGATTTGACTATTGTGATTCAAAGTCATAGCGCCACCAACTGGAAGCAGAAAATGTGTCACTTTCAGCATACATTGAGATCACCCTCTTATTTTTACCTGATTTGCTTCAAAATTCATCAGAATAATGTTAAAACTTGGCACATGTAATCCTTTGAAAATGGGCAGGGAGGAGGGGCTCTATAGCGGCACCTTGTAGTGCAGTAAATGTGGAGTGAATTTGACATAGTCCTTTGATGTTTAACCGTTTTAAGTGCCTATTGCCTGCTGTGCACAGTTGCCCTGAAGCCACCGGGGTGGCGGTGCCACCGGGCTTGGGCCCGCCATCGCTGCTCGCAGCTATATTTATTTATTTATTTATTTTTTATTTTTTTTTATTTTTATTTTTTTTCCGTCTTCCGGGGCTTTTTGGGGGCCTTAACATGCTCAAAAACTCTTGAAAATTGGCACACACATTGGAATCCGCGGCCATTAGGACGCCGGAGAGGCTGGTACCCGGGCGTGGCAGGGGGGCTCGACAGCGCCCCCTTGAAAAAAGTCTGAAAATTTGGTCCATATATTAAACATGCTTGCACGTATTAGTATGAAACTCGGTACACATATAGACCTCATCGGGCCGAACAACTTTCGCGCTCTAAGTTAATCGCCACGCCAACAGGAAGTCAGCTATTAAGGGTTGTTTGAAAAACGCATGCTCTGGAATTTGATATACTCCTCCTAGACGATTAATCCGATCGCCACCAAACTCGGTCAGCATGAAGTCAAGACACTGATGATTAAAGATTGCCAGGGGATTTTTGATATCTCGAACGGTTTGGCCGTGGCGAGGCAACGAATTTATGGCGAGAAAAAGGAAACAGGAAATGTGTTATAACGTCTTAATACATATATTGATCTTTATGAAACTTCACGAGTGTGTTCGTTATAGGAGTCTGATCACATGGATGTGACTATTGTGAGTCAAAGTTATAGCGACACCAACTGGCAGCAGGAAGTGTATCACTTTTTGAAATGTTTTGAGATCACCCTCTTATTTTTTCCTGATTTGCTTCAAACTTCATCAGTGTAATGTCAATACACAGCAGATGTAGACCTATGACAGGATTTTTGATATTTGAAATATTGTTGCCATGGCAACAGGTCAAACTGTAATAATATTCTTGAGTGTTTTTGAGGCTCTTAACATGCTTCAAATTGCATGAAACTCGACACACACATCAATATTGTCAACCAGTAGACATGGACAAAGCCATAGAAATGGGCGTGGTGGAGGGGCTCAGTAGCGCCACCTTTTGACAAAAGTGGGGGTTAGTTTTTCCTACAGTCACCAAACTCGGTACACATATTATTCTCATCAAGCCGGACAATTTTCTAATTTACATTCACTAGCTCCGACCAACAGGAAGTCAGCTATTTTGGTTTGAATGTTAATTTTTTGAAAAAACAGGCTATGAATTTTATACTACTACTCCTACAGGGTTTATCCAATTTACACCAAGCTTTTTTTAACTTGTTGCGAACACATTGAAGTTGTTTAATTGCAAACGGATTTTGGATATCTCAAACGGTTTGGCCGTGGCGAGGCAACGAATTTATGGCGAGAAAAGGGAAACAGGAAATGTGTTATAACTTCTGCATACATTGATTGATGTTTATGAAACTTCAGGAGTGTGTTGGTTGTAGTAGTCTGATCACATGGATGTAACTATTGTGAGTCAAAGTTATAGCGCCACCAAATGGCAGCAAGAAGTGTATCACTTTTAAAATGCTTTGAGATCACCCTCTTATTTTTACCTGATTTGCTTCAAACTTCATCAGTGTAATGTCAATACACAGCAGATGTAGACCTATGACAGGATTTTTGATATTTGAAATATTGTTGCCATGGCAACAGGTCAAACTGTAATAATATTCTTGAGTGTTTTTGAGGCTCTTAACATGCTTCAAATTGCATGAAACTCGACACACACATCAATATTTTCAACCAGTAGACATGGACAAAGCCATAGAAATGGGCGTGGTGGAGGGGCTCAGTAGCGCCACCTTTTGACAAAAGTGGGGGTTAGTTTTTCCTACAGTCACCAAACTCGGTACACATATTATTCTCATCAAGCCGGACAATTTTCTAATTTACATTCATTAGCTCCGACCAACAGGAAGTCAGCTATTTTGGTTTGAATGTTAATTTTTTGAAAAAACAGGCTATGAATTTTATACTACTACTCCTACAGGGTTTATCCAATTTACACCAAGCTTTTTTTAACTTGTTGCTAACACATTGAAGTTGTTTAATTGCAAACGGATTTTGGATATCTCAAACGGTTTGGCCGTGGCGAGGCAACGAATTTATGGCAAGAAAAGGGAAACAAAGTGTTATAACTTCTGCATACATTAATTGATTTTGATGAAACTTTGGCTTAGTCTTCGTTGTACAAGGCTGATCACATGGATTTAACTATTGTGATTCAAAGTCATAGCGCCACCAACTGGAAGCAGAAAATGTGTCACTTTCAGCATACATTGAGATCACCCTCTTATTTTTACCTGATTTGCTTCAAAATTCATCAGAATAATGTTAAAACTTGGCACATGTAATCCTTTGAAAATGGGCAGGGAGGAGGGGCTCTATAGCGGCACCTTGTAGTGCAGTAAATGTGGAGTGAATTTGACATAGTCCTTTGATGTTTAACCGTTTTAAGTGCCTATTGCCCGCTGTGCACAGTTGCCCTGAAGCCACCGGGGTGGCGGTGCCACCGGGCTTGGGCCCGCCATCGCTGCTCGCAGCTATATTTAGGGCCCAAGCGAAAATTCGCGCAGGGCCCTCTTGTTCTTCTAAGGATTATTATTAGGGCCCAAGCGAAAATTCGCGCAGGGCCCTCTTGTTCTTCTAAGGATTATTATTTTTTTTTTATTTTTTATTTATTATTATTTTTTTTTTTTTCCATCTTCCGGGGCTTTTTGGGGGCCTTAACATGCTCAAAAACTCTTGAAAATTGGCACACACATTGGAATCCGCGGCCATTAGGACGCCGGAGAGGCTGGTACCCGGGCGTGGCAGGGGGGCTCGACAGCGCCCCCTTGAAAAAAGTCTGAAAATTTGGTCCATATATTAAACATGCTTGCACGTATTAGTATGAAACTCGGTACACATATAGACCTCATCGGGCCGAACAACTTTCGCGCTCTAAGTTAATCGCCACGCCAACAGGAAGTCAGCTATTAAGGGTTGTTTGAAAAACGCATGCTCTGGAATTTGATATACTCCTCCTAGACGATTAATCCGATCGCCACCAAACTCGGTCAGCATGAAGTCAAGACACTGATGATTAAAAATTGCCAGGGGATTTTTGATATCTCGAACGGTTTGGCCGTGGCGAGGCAACGAATTTATGGCGAGAAAAAGGAAACAGGAAATGTGTTATAACGTCTTAATACATATATTGATCTTTATGAAACTTCACGAGTGTGTTCGTTATAGGAGTCTGATCACATGGATGTGACTATTGTGAGTCAAAGTTATAGCGCCACCAACTGGCAGCAGGAAGTGTATCACTTTTTGAAATGTTTTGAGATCACCCTCTTATTTTTACCTGATTTGCTTCAAACTTCATCAGTGTAATGTCAATACACAGCAGATGTAGACCTATGACAGGATTTTTGATATTTGAAATATCGTTGCCATGGCAACAGGTCAAACTGTAATAATATTCTTGAGTGTTTTTGAGGCTCTTAACATGCTTCAAATTGCATGAAACTCGACACACACATCAATATTGTCAACCAGTAGACATGGACAAAGCCATAGAAATGGGCGTGGTGGAGGGGCTCAGTAGCGCCACCTTTTGACAAAAGTGGGGGTTAGTTTTTCCTACAGTCACCAAACTCGGTACACATATTATTCTCATCAAGCCGGACAATTTTCTAATTTACATTCATTAGCTCCGACCAACAGGAAGTCAGCTATTTTGGTTTGAATGTAAATTTTTTGAAAAAACAGGCTATGAATTTTATACTACTACTCCTACAGGGTTTATCCAATTTACACCAAGCTTTTTTTAACTTGTTGCGAACACATTGAAGTTGTTTAATTGCAAACGGATTTTGGATATCTCAAACGGTTTGGCCGTGGCGAGGCAACGAATTTATGGCGAGAAAAGGGAAACAGGAAATGTGTTATAACTTCTGCATACATTGATTGATGTTTATGAAACTTCAGGAGTGTGTTGGTTGTAGTAGTCTGATCACATGGATGTAACTATTGTGAGTCAAAGTTATAGCGCCACCAAATGGCAGCAAGAAGTGTATCACTTTTAAAATGCTTTGAGATCACCCTCTTATTTTTACCTGATTTGCTTCAAACTTCATCAGTGTAATGTCAATACACAGCAGATGTAGACCTATGACAGGATTTTTGATATTTGAAATATTGTTGCCATGGCAACAGGTCAAACTGTAATAATATTCTTGAGTGTTTTTGAGGCTCTTAACATGCTTCAAATTGCATGAAACTCGACACACACATCAATATTGTCAAACCAGTAGACATGGACAAAGCCATAGAAATGGGCGTGGTGGAGGGGCTCAGTAGCGCCACCTTTTGACAAAAGTGGGGGTTAGTTTTTCCTACAGTCACCAAACTCGGTACACATATTATTCTCATCAAGCCGGACAATTTTCTAATTTACATTCATTAGCTCCGACCAACAGGAAGTCAGCTATTTTGGTTTGAATGTTAATTTTTTGAAAAAACAGGCTATGAATTTTATACTACTACTCCTACAGGGTTTATCCAATTTACACCAAGCTTTTTTAACTTGTTGCTAACACATTGAAGTTGTTTAATTGCAAACAGATTTTGGATATCTCAAACGGTTTGGCCGTGGCGAGGCAACGAATTTATGGCAAGAAAAGGGAAACAAAGTGTTATAACTTCTGCATACATTAATTGATTTTGATGAAACTTTGGCTTAGTCTTCGTTGTACAAGGCTGATCATATGGATTTGACTATTGTGATTCAAAGTCATAGCGCCACCAACTGGAAGCAGAAAATGTGTCACTTTCAGCATACATTGAGATCACCCTCTTATTTTTACCTGATTTGCTTCAAAATTCATCAGAATAATGTTAAAACTTGGCACATGTAATCCTTTGAAAATGGGCAGGGAGGAGGGGCTCTATAGCGGCACCTTGTAGTGCAGTAAATGTGGAGTGAATTTGACATAGTCCTTTGATGTTTAACCGTTTTAAGTGCCTATTGCCTGCTGTGCACAGTTGCCCTGAAGCCACCGGGGTGGCGGTGCCACCGGGCTTGGGCCCGCCATCGCTGCTCGCAGCTATATTTATTAGGGCCCAAGCGAAAATTCGCGCAGGGCCCTCTTGTTCTTCTAAGGATTATTATTATTATTTTTTTTTTTTTTTTTTTTTTTTCCGTCTTCCGGGGCTTTTTGGGGGCCTTAACATGCTCAAAAACTCTTGAAAATTGGCACACACATTGGAATCCGCGGCCATTAGGACGCCGGAGAGGCTGGTACCCGGGCGTGGCAGGGGGGCTCGACAGCGCCCCCTTGAAAAAAGTCTGAAAATTTGGTCCATATATTAAACATGCTTGCACGTATTAGTATGAAACTCGGTACACATATAGACCTCATCGGGCCGAACAACTTTCGCGCTCTAAGTTAATCGCCACGCCAACAGGAAGTCAGCTATTAAGGGTTGTTTGAAAAACGCATGCTCTGGAATTTGATATACTCCTCCTAGACGATTAATCCGATCGCCACCAAACTCGGTCAGCATGAAGTCAAGACACTGATGATTAAAAATTGCCAGGGGATTTTTGATATCTCGAACGGTTTGGCCGTGGCGAGGCAACGAATTTATGGCGAGAAAAAGGAAACAGGAAATGTGTTATAACGTCTTAATACATATATTGATCTTTATGAAACTTCACGAGTGTGTTCGTTATAGGAGTCTGATCACATGGATGTGACTATTGTGAGTCAAAGTTATAGCGCCACCAACTGGCAGCAGGAAGTGTATCACTTTTTGAAATGTTTTGAGATCACCCTCTTATTTTTACCTGATTTGCTTCAAACTTCATCAGTGTAATGTCAATACACAGCAGATGTAGACCTATGACAGGATTTTTGATATTTGAAATATTGTTGCCATGGCAACAGGTCAAACTGTAATAATATTCTTGAGTGTTTTTGAGGCTCTTAACATGCTTCAAATTGCATGAAACTCGACACACACATCAATATTTTCAACCAGTAGACATGGACAAAGCCATAGAAATGGGCGTGGTGGAGGGGCTCAGTAGCGCCACCTTTTGACAAAAGTGGTGGTTAGTTTTTCCTACAGTCACCAAACTCGGTACACATATTATTCTCATCAAGCCGGACAATTTTCTAATTTACATTCATTAGCTCCGACCAACAGGAAGTCAGCTATTTTGGTTTGAATGTTAATTTTTTGAAAAAACAGGCTATGAATTTTATACTACTACTCCTACAGGGTTTATCCAATTTACACCAAGCTTTTTTTAACTTGTTGCGAACACATTGAAGTTGTTTAATTGCAAACGGATTTTGGATATCTCAAACGGTTTGGCCGTGGCGAGGCAACGAATTTATGGCGAGAAAAGGGAAACAGGAAATGTGTTATAACTTCTGCATACATTGATTGATGTTTATGAAACTTCAGGAGTGTGTTGGTTGTAGTAGTCTGATCACATGGATGTAACTATTGTGAGTCAAAGTTATAGCGCCACCAAATGGCAGCAAGAAGTGTATCACTTTTAAAATGCTTTGAGATCACCCTCTTATTTTTACCTGATTTGCTTCAAACTTCATCAGTGTAATGTCAATACACAGCAGATGTAGACCTATGACAGGATTTTTGATATTTGAAATATTGTTGCCATGGCAACAGGTCAAACTGTAATAATATTCTTGAGTGTTTTTGAGGCTCTTAACATGCTTCAAATTGCATGAAACTCGACACACACATCAATATTGTCAACCAGTAGACATGGACAAAGCCATAGAAATGGGCGTGGTGGAGGGGCTCAGTAGCGCCACCTTTTGACAAAAGTGGGGGTTAGTTTTTCCTACAGTCACCAAACTCGGTACACATATTATTCTCATCAAGCCGGACAATTTTCTAATTTACATTCATTAGCTCCGACCAACAGGAAGTCAGCTATTTTGGTTTGAATGTTAATTTTTTGAAAAAACAGGCTATGAATTTTATACTACTACTCCTACAGGGTTTATCCAATTTACACCAAGCTTTTTTAACTTGTTGCTAACAGATTGAAGTTGTTTAATTGCAAACGGATTTTGGATATCTCAAACGGTTTGGCCGTGGCGAGGCAACGAATTTATGGCAAGAAAAGGGAAACAAAGTGTTATAACTTCTGCATACATTAATTGATTTTGATGAAACTTTGGCTTAGTCTTCGTTGTACAAGGCTGATCACATGGATTTGACTATTGTGATTCAAAGTCATAGCGCCACCAACTGGAAGCAGAAAATGTGTCACTTTCAGCATACATTGAGATCACCCTCTTATTTTTACCTGATTTGCTTCAAAATTCATCAGAATAATGTTAAAACTTGGCACATGTAATCCTTTGAAAATGGGCAGGGAGGAGGGGCTCTATAACGGCACCTTGTAGTGCAGTAAATGTGGAGTGAATTTGACATAGTCCTTTGATGTTTAACCGTTTTAAGTGCCTATTGCCCGCTGTGCACAGTTGCCCTGAAGCCACCGGGGTGGCGGTGCCACCGGGCTTGGGCCCGCCATCGCTGCTCGCAGCTATATTTATTTTTTTTATTTATTTATTTTTTTTTTTTCCGTCTTCCGGGGCTTTTTGGGGGCCTTAACATGCTCAAAAACTCTTGAAAATTGGCACACACATTGGAATCCGCGGCCATTAGGACGCCGGAGAGGCTGGTACCCGGGCGTGGCAGGGGGGCTCGACAGCGCCCCCTTGAAAAAAGTCTGAAAATTTGGTCCATATATTAAACATGCTTGCACGTATTAGTATGAAACTCGGTACACATATAGACCTCATCGGGCCGAACAACTTTCGCGCTCTAAGTTAATCGCCACGCCAACAGGAAGTCAGCTATTAAGGGTTGTTTGAAAAACGCATGCTCTGGAATTTGATATACTCCTCCTAGACGATTAATCCGATCGCCACCAAACTCGGTCAGCATGAAGTCAAGACACTGATGATTAAAAATTGCCAGGGGATTTTTGATATCTCGAACGGTTTGGCCGTGGCGAGGCAACGAATTTATGGCGAGAAAAAGGAAACAGGAAATGTGTTATAACGTCTTAATACATATATTGATCTTTATGAAACTTCACGAGTGTGTTCGTTATAGGAGTCTGATCACATGGATGTGACTATTGTGAGTCAAAGTTATAGCGCCACCAACTGGCAGCAGGAAGTGTATCACTTTTTGAAATGTTTTGAGATCACCCTCTTATTTTTACCTGATTTGCTTCAAACTTCATCAGTGTAATGTCAATACACAGCAGATGTAGACCTATGACAGGATTTTTGATATTTGAAATATCGTTGCCATGGCAACAGGTCAAACTGTAATAATATTCTTGAGTGTTTTTGAGGCTCTTAACATGCTTCAAATTGCATGAAACTCGACACACACATCAATATTGTCAACCAGTAGACATGGACAAAGCCATAGAAATGGGCGTGGTGGAGGGGCTCAGTAGCGCCACCTTTTGACAAAAGTGGGGGGGTTAGTTTTTCCTACAGTCACCAAACTCGGTACACATATTATTCTCATCAAGCCGGACAATTTTCTATTTACATTCATTAGCTCCGACCAACAGGAAGTCAGCTATTTTGGTTTGAATGTAAATTTTTTGAAAAAACAGGCTATGAATTTTATACTACTACTCCTACAGGGTTTATCCAATTTACACCAAGCTTTTTTTAACTTGTTGCGAACACATTGAAGTTGTTTAATTGCAAACGGATTTTGGATATCTCAAACGGTTTGGCCGTGGCGAGGCAACGAATTTATGGCGAGAAAAAGGAAACAGGAAATGTGTTATAACGTCTTAATACATATATTGATCTTTATGAAACTTCACGAGTGTGTTCGTTATAGGAGTCTGATCACATGGATGTGACTATTGTGAGTCAAAGTTATAGCGCCACCAACTGGCAGCAGGAAGTGTATCACTTTTTGAAATGTTTTGAGATCACCCTCTTATTTTTACCTGATTTGCTTCAAACTTCATCAGTGTAATGTCAATACACAGCAGATGTAGACCTATGACAGGATTTTTGATATTTGAAATATTGTTGCCATGGCAACAGGTCAAACTGTAATAATATTCTTGAGTGTTTTTGAGGCTCTTAACATGCTTCAAATTGCATGAAACTCGACACACACATCAATATTGTCAACCAGTAGACATGGACAAAGCCATAGAAATGGGCGTGGTGGAGGGGCTCAGTAGCGCCACCTTTTGACAAAAGTGGGGGTTAGTTTTTCCTACAGTCACCAAACTCGGTACACATATTATTCTCATCAAGCCGGACAATTTTCTATTTACATTCATTAGCTCCGACCAACAGGAAGTCAGCTATTTTGGTTTGAATGTAAATTTTTTGAAAAAACAGGCTATGAATTTTATACTACTACTCCTACAGGGTTTATCCAATTTACACCAAGCTTTTTTTAACTTGTTGCGAACACATTGAAGTTGTTTAATTGCAAACGGATTTTGGATATCTCAAACGGTTTGGCCGTGGCGAGGCAACGAATTTATGGCGAGAAAAGGGAAACAGGAAATGTGTTATAACTTCTGCATACATTGATTGATGTTTATGAAACTTCAGGAGTGTGTTGGTTGTAGTAGTCTGATCACATGGATGTAACTATTGTGAGTCAAAGTTATAGCGCCACCAAATGGCAGCAAGAAGTGTATCACTTTTAAAATGCTTTGAGATCACCCTCTTATTTTTACCTGATTTGCTTCAAACTTCATCAGTGTAATGTCAATACACAGCAGATGTAGACCTATGACAGGATTTTTGATATTTGAAATATTGTTGCCATGGCAACAGGTCAAACTGTAATAATATTCTTGAGTGTTTTTGAGGCTCTTAACATGCTTCAAATTGCATGAAACTCGACACACACATCAATATTGTCAACCAGTAGACATGGACAAAGCCATAGAAATGGGCGTGGTGGAGGGGCTCAGTAGCGCCACCTTTTGACAAAAGTGGGGGTTAGTTTTTCCTACAGTCACCAAACTCGGTACACATATTATTCTCATCAAGCCGGACAATTTTCTAATTTACATTCATTAGCTCCGACCAACAGGAAGTCAGCTATTTTGGTTTGAATGTTAATTTTTTGAAAAAACAGGCTATGAATTTTATACTACTACTCCTACAGGGTTTATCCAATTTACACCAAGCTTTTTTTAACTTGTTGCGAACACATTGAAGTTGTTTAATTGCAAACGGATTTTGGATATCTCAAACGGTTTGGCCGTGGCGAGGCAACGAATTTATGGCGAGAAAAGGGAAACAGGAAATGTGTTATAACTTCTGCATACATTGATTGATGTTTATGAAACTTCAGGAGTGTGTTGGTTGTAGTAGTCTGATCACATGGATGTAACTATTGTGAGTCAAAGTTATAGCGCCACCAAATGGCAGCAAGAAGTGTATCACTTTTAAAATGCTTTGAGATCACCCTCTTATTTTTACCTGATTTGCTTCAAACTTCATCAGTGTAATGTCAATACACAGCAGATGTAGACCTATGACAGGATTTTTGATATTTGAAATATTGTTGCCATGGCAACAGGTCAAACTGTAATAATATTCTTGAGTGTTTTTGAGGCTCTTAACATGCTTCAAATTGCATGAAACTCGACACACACATCAATATTGTCAACCAGTAGACATGGACAAAGCCATAGAAATGGGCGTGGTGGAGGGGCTCAGTAGCGCCACCTTTTGACAAAAGTGGGGGTTAGTTTTTCCTACAGTCACCAAACTCGGTACACATATTATTCTCATCAAGCCGGACAATTTTCTAATTTACATTCATTAGCTCCGACCAACAGGAAGTCAGCTATTTTGGTTTGAATGTTAATTTTTTGAAAAAACAGGCTATGAATTTTATACTACTACTCCTACAGGGTTTATCCAATTTACACCAAGCTTTTTTTAACTTGTTGCTAACACATTGAAGTTGTTTAATTGCAAACGGATTTTGGATATCTCAAACGGTTTGGCCGTGGCGAGGCAACGAATTTATGGCAAGAAAAGGGAAACAAAGTGTTATAACTTCTGCATACATTAATTGATTTTGATGAAACTTTGGCTTAGTCTTCGTTGTACAAGGCTGATCACATGGATTTGACTATTGTGATTCAAAGTCATAGCGCCACCAACTGGAAGCAGAAAATGTGTCACTTTCAGCATACATTGAGATCACCCTCTTATTTTTACCTGATTTGCTTCAAAATTCATCAGAATAATGTTAAAACTTGGCACATGTAATCCTTTGAAAATGGGCAGGGAGGAGGGGCTCTATAACGGCACCTTGTAGTGCAGTAAATGTGGAGTGAATTTGACATAGTCCTTTGATGTTTAACCGTTTTAAGTGCCTATTGCCCGCTGTGCACAGTTGCCCTGAAGCCACCGGGGTGGCGGTGCCACCGGGCTTGGGCCCGCCATCGCTGCTCGCAGCTATATTTATTTTTTTTATTTATTTATTTATTTATTTTTTCCGTCTTCCGGGGCTTTTTGGGGGCCTTAACATGCTCAAAAACTCTTGAAAATTGGCACACACATTGGAATCCGCGGCCATTAGGACGCCGGAGAGGCTGGTACCCGGGCGTGGCAGGGGGGCTCGACAGCGCCCCCTTGAAAAAAGTCTGAAAATTTGGTCCATATATTAAACATGCTTGCACGTATTAGTATGAAACTCGGTACACATATAGACCTCATCGGGCCGAACAACTTTCGCGCTCTAAGTTAATCGCCACGCCAACAGGAAGTCAGCTATTAAGGGTTGTTTGAAAAACGCATGCTCTGGAATTTGATATACTCCTCCTAGACGATTAATCCGATCGCCACCAAACTCGGTCAGCATGAAGTCAAGACACTGATGATTAAAAATTGCCAGGGGATTTTTGATATCTCGAACGGTTTGGCCGTGGCGAGGCAACGAATTTATGGCGAGAAAAAGGAAACAGGAAATGTGTTATAACGTCTTAATACATATATTGATCTTTATGAAACTTCACGAGTGTGTTCGTTATAGGAGTCTGATCACATGGATGTGACTATTGTGAGTCAAAGTTATAGCGCCACCAACTGGCAGCAGGAAGTGTATCACTTTTTGAAATGTTTTGAGATCACCCTCTTATTTTTACCTGATTTGCTTCAAACTTCATCAGTGTAATGTCAATACACAGCAGATGTAGACCTATGACAGGATTTTTGATATTTGAAATATTGTTGCCATGGCAACAGGTCAAACTGTAATAATATTCTTGAGTGTTTTTGAGGCTCTTAACATGCTTCAAATTGCATGAAACTCGACACACACATCAATATTGTCAACCAGTAGACATGGACAAAGCCATAGAAATGGGCGTGGTGGAGGGGCTCAGTAGCGCCACCTTTTGACAAAAGTGGGGGGGTTAGTTTTTCCTACAGTCACCAAACTCGGTACACATATTATTCTCATCAAGCCGGACAATTTTCTATTTACATTCATTAGCTCCGACCAACAGGAAGTCAGCTATTTTGGTTTGAATGTAAATTTTTTGAAAAAACAGGCTATGAATTTTATACTACTACTCCTACAGGGTTTATCCAATTTACACCAAGCTTTTTTTAACTTGTTGCGAACACATTGAAGTTGTTTAATTGCAAACGGATTTTGGATATCTCAAACGGTTTGGCCGTGGCGAGGCAACGAATTTATGGCGAGAAAAGGGAAACAGGAAATGTGTTATAACTTCTGCATACATTGATTGATGTTTATGAAACTTCAGGAGTGTGTTGGTTGTAGTAGTCTGATCACATGGATGTAACTATTGTGAGTCAAAGTTATAGCGCCACCAAATGGCAGCAAGAAGTGTATCACTTTTAAAATGCTTTGAGATCACCCTCTTATTTTTACCTGATTTGCTTCAAACTTCATCAGTGTAATGTCAATACACAGCAGATGTAGACCTATGACAGGATTTTTGATATTTGAAATATTGTTGCCATGGCAACAGGTCAAACTGTAATAATATTCTTGAGTGTTTTTGAGGCTCTTAACATGCTTCAAATTGCATGAAACTCGACACACACATCAATATTGTCAACCAGTAGACATGGACAAAGCCATAGAAATGGGCGTGGTGGAGGGGCTCAGTAGCGCCACCTTTTGACAAAAGTGGGGGTTAGTTTTTCCTACAGTCACCAAACTCGGTACACATATTATTCTCATCAAGCCGGACAATTTTCTAATTTACATTCATTAGCTCCGACCAACAGGAAGTCAGCTATTTTGGTTTGAATGTTAATTTTTTGAAAAAACAGGCTATGAATTTTATACTACTACTCCTACAGGGTTTATCCAATTTACACCAAGCTTTTTTTAACTTGTTGCGAACACATTGAAGTTGTTTAATTGCAAACGGATTTTGGATATCTCAAACGGTTTGGCCATGGCGAGGCAACGAATTTATGGCGAGAAAAGGGAAACAGGAAATGTGTTATAACTTCTGCATACATTGATTGATGTTTATGAAACTTCAGGAGTGTGTTGGTTGTAGTAGTCTGATCACATGGATGTAACTATTGTGAGTCAAAGTTATAGCGCCACCAAATGGCAGCAAGAAGTGTATCACTTTTAAAATGCTTTGAGATCACCCTCTTATTTTTACCTGATTTGCTTCAAACTTCATCAGTGTAATGTCAATACACAGCAGATGTAGACCTATGACAGGATTTTTGATATTTGAAATATTGTTGCCATGGCAACAGGTCAAACTGTAATAATATTCTTGAGTATTTTTGAGGCTCTTAACATGCTTCAAATTGCATGAAACTCGACACACACATCAATATTGTCAACCAGTAGACATGGACAAAGCCATAGAAATGGGCGTGGTGGAGGGGCTCAGTAGCGCCACCTTTTGACAAAAGTGGGGGGGTTAGTTTTTCCTACACTCACCAAACTCGGTACACATATTATTCTCATCAAGCCGGACAATTTTCTAATTTACATTCATTAGCTCCGACCAACAGGAAGTCAGCTATTTTGGTTTGAATGTTAATTTTTTGAAAAAACAGGCTATGAATTTTATACTACTACTCCTACAGGGTTTATCCAATTTACACCAAGCTTTTTTTAACTTGTTGCTAACACATTGAAGTTGTTTAATTGCAAACGGATTTTGGATATCTCAAACGGTTTGGCCGTGGCGAGGCAACGAATTTATGGCAAGAAAAGGGAAACAAAGTGTTATAACTTCTGCATACATTAACACTAGAAGTCCCAGAGATTTGTAACCCTCCTTTAGCCAAGTGGATGCTAACTGGCTAGTCTTTTGGCTATCATTAGCATCAATTCATGTGTAAATATGGTCATTACCTGAGCAATCTGCAGGGGGGTTGGGGGTGTGTGTGTGTGTGAATGGTTGCTGGTGGCTTGTTTGTATGTGTGGGGGAGGGAGGGCTGCTAAAAGCAGAGAACTTGATTGACCATGAGCCGGTTTCAGAAAGGAGGCACTGCAAAAAATGCTGTTCTTACTTAGAATTTTTGTCTTGTTTTTAGTCTTAAGTTCTTAAATCAAGAAGCATTTTCTTGACAAGTACAAATTATTTCCTTGTTTTCAGGAGAAATAAATCAAAATTGAGTACTTTTTTCCTTAAAACAAGCAAAATAATCTGCCAATGGGGTAAGCAAAATAATCTTAGTCCAAACTGAAAACAAGATTATATAGCTTATTCTTGGTTTGAAATAAGATTATTTTGCTTACAACATTGGCAGATTATTTTGCTTGTTTTAAGGAAAGACTTACTTAATTTTGACTTATTTTTCCTGAAAACAAGAAAATAATTTTTACTTGTCAAGAAAATGCATCTTGATTTAAGAACTTTAAGATATTTTGACTAGAAACGAGACAAAAAATCTAAGTAAGAACAGCATTTTTTGCAGTGGGTTAAGTGAAAACTCTGAGTATGTTAACCCTGAAATGAGGGAGTGCAAGTGATGTTTAAAAAGTTAACTCACTCATTCACACTGCAAAAATGCTTTTCATACTAAGTATTTTTTTATCCTATTTCAAGTAAATTTAAAAAAAAAATCTTAAATCAAGATGGATTTTCTATATGAGAAAATTATATATGATATTTAGTCTTGTTTCCTGGGGGATCTAAATTAAGTGCATTTTACTTAAGTAAAATGATCAATATCTGCCAGTGTGGTAATAAAAATAATCTTAATGCAAACGGAAAGTGTTGGAGTGTCTACCCAGGTGAAAAAAAGTGCAATAAAATACACTTTATTTTAGTACACTTTTACACTTCCATAATGTTCAGTGCTCTATTTCCGTGCACTTATTTTGTACTTAATATACTAAAAGCTCTTCTTTAGTACTTCTTAAGATAATCTTAAGAACATCTAAGTGTACTCAACTGTGCTATTTTGAGACACCATGAATTTGAACTAAAATGTGCTTTTAACATACTATCTCTGTATAGAAAAATGTATTTAGTTACCACTTGTAGTACACTTGAACCCATCTTTCAAACACTTTTAAAAATGGACTTATGATGTATTTCAAATATAAGATTAATATATAATGAATATATACAAAATGTATTTATAATATATTGCCAGGCAGTGCCAGGATTGTGAGTGATTGCTGGAATGTACTCACTCACTTTTTAATATTATTGTACAAATGGTTGGTTTCTTTATTTTATTTTGTACTATTTTTATCAATAGATCTCAGCAACAAAGGAAAAAAAAAAACATGTGTGTTGATTTCTCCCTAAGATGGCAAAGTGAAACACAAGTTTCCTTGAAGTGGCTCAGCATGGCCCCACATTGTTTACATAACAAAAGCAACTGTTCACAGCTGATTAAGGATATTAGCCTAAAGCCTTCCAGCCATTCGGCTGTCCTGCGGGTTTTATAGGTAGAAAAGCCAAATGGCTGCTCTCTGGGACTTCTAGTGTTAATTGATTTTGATGAAACTTTGGCTTAGTCTTCGTTGTACAAGGCTGATCACATGGATTTGACTATTGTGATTCAAAGTCATAGCGCCACCAACTGGAAGCAGAAAATGTGTCACTTTCAGCATACATTGAGATCACCCTCTTATTTTTACCTGATTTGCTTCAAAATTCATCAGAATAATGTTAAAACTTGGCACATGTAATCCTTTGAAAATGGGCAGGGAGGAGGGGCTCTATAACGGCACCTTGTAGTGCAGTAAATGTGGAGTGAATTTGACATAGTCCTTTGATGTTTAACCGTTTTAAGTGCCTATTGCCCGCTGTGCACAGTTGCCCTGAAGCCACCGGGGTGGCGGTGCCACCGGGCTTGGGCCCGCCATCGCTGCTCGCAGCTATATTTATTTTTTTTATTTATTTATTTATTTTTTTTTCCGTCTTCCGGGGCTTTTTGGGGGCCTTAACATGCTCAAAAACTCTTGAAAATTGGCACACACATTGGAATCCGCGGCCATTAGGACGCCGGAGAGGCTGGTACCCGGGCGTGGCAGGGGGGCTCGACAGCGCCCCCTTGAAAAAAGTCTGAAAATTTGGTCCATATATTAAACATGCTTGCACGTATTAGTATGAAACTCGGTACACATATAGACCTCATCGGGCCGAACAACTTTCGCGCTCTAAGTTAATCGCCACGCCAACAGGAAGTCAGCTATTAAGGGTTGTTTGAAAAACGCATGCTCTGGAATTTGATATACTCCTCCTAGACGATTAATCCGATCGCCACCAAACTCGGTCAGCATGAAGTCAAGACACTGATGATTAAAAATTGCCAGGGGATTTTTGATATCTCGAACGGTTTGGCCGTGGCGAGGCAACGAATTTATGGCGAGAAAAAGGAAACAGGAAATGTGTTATAACGTCTTAATACATATATTGATCTTTATGAAACTTCACGAGTGTGTTCGTTATAGGAGTCTGATCACATGGATGTGACTATTGTGAGTCAAAGTTATAGCGCCACCAACTGGCAGCAGGAAGTGTATCACTTTTTGAAATGTTTTGAGATCACCCTCTTATTTTTACCTGATTTGCTTCAAACTTCATCAGTGTAATGTCAATACACAGCAGATGTAGACCTATGACAGGATTTTTGATATTTGAAATATTGTTGCCATGGCAACAGGTCAAACTGTAATAATATTCTTGAGTGTTTTTGAGGCTCTTAACATGCTTCAAATTGCATGAAACTCGACACACACATCAATATTGTCAACCAGTAGACATGGACAAAGCCATAGAAATGGGCGTGGTGGAGGGGCTCAGTAGCGCCACCTTTTGACAAAAGTGGGGGGGTTAGTTTTTCCTACAGTCACCAAACTCGGTACACATATTATTCTCATCAAGCCGGACAATTTTCTATTTACATTCATTAGCTCCGACCAACAGGAAGTCAGCTATTTTGGTTTGAATGTAAATTTTTTGAAAAAACAGGCTATGAATTTTATACTACTACTCCTACAGGGTTTATCCAATTTACACCAAGCTTTTTTTAACTTGTTGCGAACACATTGAAGTTGTTTAATTGCAAACGGATTTTGGATATCTCAAACGGTTTGGCCGTGGCGAGGCAACGAATTTATGGCGAGAAAAGGGAAACAGGAAATGTGTTATAACTTCTGCATACATTGATTGATGTTTATGAAACTTCAGGAGTGTGTTGGTTGTAGTAGTCTGATCACATGGATGTAACTATTGTGAGTCAAAGTTATATCGCCACCAAATGGCAGCAAGAAGTGTATCACTTTTAAAATGCTTTGAGATCACCCTCTTATTTTTACCTGATTTGCTTCAAACTTCATCAGTGTAATGTCAATACACAGCAGATGTAGACCTATGACAGGATTTTTGATATTTGAAATATTGTTGCCATGGCAACAGGTCAAACTGTAATAATATTCTTGAGTGTTTTTGAGGCTCTTAACATGCTTCAAATTGCATGAAACTCGACACACACATCAATATTGTCAACCAGTAGACATGGACAAAGCCATAGAAATGGGCGTGGTGGAGGGGCTCAGTAGCGCCACCTTTCGACAAAAGTGGGGGGGTTAGTTTTTCCTACAGTCACCAAACTCGGTACACATATTATTCTCATCAAGCCGGACAATTTTCTAATTTACATTCATTAGCTCCGACCAACAGGAAGTCAGCTATTTTGGTTTGAATGTTAATTTTTTGAAAAAACAGGCTATGAATTTTATACTACTACTCCTACAGGGTTTATCCAATTTACACCAAACTTTTTTTAACTTGTTGCGAACACATTGAAGTTGTTTAATTGCAAACGGATTTTGGATATCTCAAACGGTTTGGCCGTGGCGAGGCAAAGAATTTATGGCGAGAAAAGGGAAACAGGAAATGTGTTATAACTTCTGCATACATTGATTGATGTTTATGAAACTTCAGGAGTGTGTTGGTTGTAGTAGTCTGATCACATGGATGTAACTATTGTGAGTCAAAGTTATAGCGCCACCAAATGGCAGCAAGAAGTGTATCACTTTTAAAATGCTTTGAGATCACCCTCTTATTTTTACCTGATTTGCTTCAAACTTCATCAGTGTAATGTCAATACACAGCAGATGTAGACCTATGACAGGATTTTTGATATTTGAAATATTGTTGCCATGGCAACAGGTCAAACTGTAATAATATTCTTGAGTGTTTTTGAGGCTCTTAACATGCTTCAAATTGCATGAAACTCGACACACACATCAATATTGTCAACCAGTAGACATGGACAAAGCCATAGAAATGGGCGTGGTGGAGGGGCTCAGTAGCGCCACCTTTTGACAAAAGTGGGGGTTAGTTTTTCCTACAGTCACCAAACTCGGTACACATATTATTCTCATCAAGCCGGACAATTTTCTAATTTACATTCATTAGCTCCGACCAACAGGAAGTCAGCTATTTTGGTTTGAATGTTAATTTTTTGAAAAAACAGGCTATGAATTTTATACTACTACTCCTACAGGGTTTATCCAATTTACACCAAGCTTTTTTAACTTGTTGCGAACACATTGAAGTTGTTTAATTGCAAACGGATTTTGGATATCTCAAACGGTTTGGCCATGGCGAGGCAACGAATTTATGGCGAGAAAAGGGAAACAGGAAATGTGTTATAACTTCTGCATACATTGATTGATGTTTATGAAACTTCAGGAGTGTGTTGGTTGTAGTAGTCTGATCACATGGATGTAACTATTGTGAGTCAAAGTTATAGCGCCACCAAATGGCAGCAAGAAGTGTATCACTTTTAAAATGCTTTGAGATCACCCTCTTATTTTTACCTGATTTGCTTCAAACTTCATCAGTGTAATGTCAATACACAGCAGATGTAGACCTATGACAGGATTTTTGATATTTGAAATATTGTTGCCATGGCAACAGGTCAAACTGTAATAATATTCTTGAGTGTTTTTGAGGCTCTTAACATGCTTCAAATTGCATGAAACTCGACACACACATCAATATTGTCAACCAGTAGACATGGACAAAGCCATAGAAATGGGCGTGGTGGAGGGGCTCAGTAGCGCCACCTTTTGACAAAAGTGGGGGGGTTAGTTTTTCCTACACTCACCAAACTCGGTACACATATTATTCTCATCAAGCCGGACAATTTTCTAATTTACATTCATTAGCTCCGACCAACAGGAAGTCAGCTGTTTTGGTTTGAATGTTAATTTTTTGAAAAAACAGGCTATGAATTTTATACTACTACTCCTACAGGGTTTATCCAATTTACACCAAGCTTTTTTTAACTTGTTGCTAACACATTGAAGTTGTTTAATTGCAAACGGATTTTGGATATCTCAAACGGTTTGGCCGTGGCGAGGCAACGAATTTATGGCAAGAAAAGGGAAACAAAGTGTTATAACTTCTGCATACATTAACACTAGAAGTCCCAGAGATTTGTAACCCTCCTTTAGCCAAGTGGATGCTAACTGGCTAGTCTTTTGGCTATCATTAGCATCAATTCATGTGTAAATATGGTCATTACCTGAGCAATCTGCAGGGGGGTTGGGGGTGTGTGTGTGTGTGAATGGTTGCTGGTGGCTTGTTTGTATGTGTGGGGGAGGGAGGGCTGCTAAAAGCAGAGAACTTGATTGACCATGAGCCGGTTTCAGAAAGGAGGCACTGCAAAAAATGCTGTTCTTACTTAGAATTTTTGTCTTGTTTTTAGTCTTAAGTTCTTAAATCAAGAAGCATTTTCTTGACAAGTACAAATTATTTCCTTGTTTTCAGGAGAAATAAATCAAAATTGAGTACTTTGTGCCTTCCAACAAGCAAAATAATCTGCCAATGGGGTAAGCAAAATAATCTTAGTCCAAACTGAAAACAAGATTATATAGCTTATTCTTGGTTTGAAATAAGATTATTTTGCTTACAACATTGGCAGATTATTTTGCTTGTTTTAAGGAAAGACTTACTTAATTTTGACTTATTTTTCCTGAAAACAAGAAAATAATTTTTACTTGTCAAGAAAATGCATCTTGATTTAAGAACTTTAAGATATTTTGACTAGAAACGAGACAAAAAATCTAAGTAAGAACAGCATTTTTTGCAGTGGGTTAAGTGAAAACTCTGAGTATGTTAACCCTGAAATGAGGGAGTGCAAGTGATGTTTAAAAAGTTAACTCACTCATTCACACTGCAAAAATGCTTTTCATACTAAGTATTTTTTTATCCTATTTCAAGTAAATTTAAAAAAAAATCTTAAATCAAGATGGATTTTCTATATGAGAAAATTATATATGATATTTAGTCTTGTTTCCTGGGGGGATCTAAATTAAGTGCATTTTACTTAAGTAAAATGATCAATATCTGCCAGTGTGGTAATAAAAATAATCTTAATGCAAACGGAAAGTGTTGGAGTGTCTACCCAGGTGAAAAAAGTGCAATAAAATACACTTTATTTTAGTACACTTTTACACTTCCATAATGTTCAGTGCTCTATTTCCGTGCACTTATTTTGTACTTAATATACTAAAAGCTCTTCTTTAGTACTTCTTAAGATAATCTTAAGAACATCTAAGTGTACTCAACTGTGCTATTTTGAGACACCATGAATTTGAACTAAAATGTGCTTTTAACATACTATCTCTGTATAGAAAAATGTATTTAGTTACCACTTGTAGTACACTTGAACCCATCTTTCAAACACTTTTAAAAATGGACTTATGATGTATTTCAAATATAAGATTAATATATAATGAATATATACAAAATGTATTTATAATATATTGCCAGGCAGTGCCAGGATTGTGAGTGATTGCTGGAATGTACTCACTCACTTTTTAATATTATTGTACAAATGGTTGGTTTCTTTATTTTATTTTGTACTATTTTTATCAATAGATCTCAGCAACAAAGGAAAAAAAAACATGTGTGTTGATTTCTCCCTAAGATGGCAAAGTGAAACACAAGTTTCCTTGAAGTGGCTCAGCATGGCCCCACATTGTTTACATAACAAAAGCAACTGTTCACAGCTGATTAAGGATATTAGCCTAAAGCCTTCCAGCCATTCGGCTGTCCTGCGGGTTTTATAGGTAGAAAAGCCAAATGGCTGCTCTCTGGGACTTCTAGTGTTAATTGATTTTGATGAAACTTTGGCTTAGTCTTCGTTGTACAAGGCTGATCACATGGATTTGACTATTGTGATTCAAAGTCATAGCGCCACCAACTGGAAGCAGAAAATGTGTCACTTTCAGCATACATTGAGATCACCCTCTTATTTTTACCTGATTTGCTTCAAAATTCATCAGAATAATGTTAAAACTTGGCACATGTAATCCTTTGAAAATGGGCAGGGAGGAGGGGCTCTATAACGGCACCTTGTAGTGCAGTAAATGTGGAGTGAATTTGACATAGTCCTTTGATGTTTAACCGTTTTAAGTGCCTATTGCCCGCTGTGCACAGTTGCCCTGAAGCCACCGGGGTGGCGGTGCCACCGGGCTTGGGCCCGCCATCGCTGCTCGCAGCTATATTTATTTTTTTTATTTATTTATTTTTTTTTTTTTCCGTCTTCCGGGGCTTTTTGGGGGCCTTAACATGCTCAAAAACTCTTGAAAATTGGCACACACATTGGAATCCGCGGCCATTAGGACGCCGGAGAGGCTGGTACCCGGGCGTGGCTGGGGGGCTCGACAGCGACCCCTTGAAAAAAGTCTGAAAATTTGGTCCATATATTAAACATGCTTGCACGTATTAGTATGAAACTCGGTACACATATAGACCTCATCGGGCCGAACAACTTTCGCGCTCTAAGTTAATCGCCACGCCAACAGGAAGTCAGCTATTAAGGGTTGTTTGAAAAACGCATGCTCTGGAATTTGATATACTCCTCCTAGACGATTAATCCGATCGCCACCAAACTCGGTCAGCATGAAGTCAAGACACTGATGATTAAAAATTGCCAGGGGATTTTTGATATCTCGAACGGTTTGGCCGTGGCGAGGCAACGAATTTATGGCGAGAAAAAGGAAACAGGAAATGTGTTATAACGTCTTAATACATATATTGATCTTTATGAAACTTCACGAGTGTGTTCGTTATAGGAGTCTGATCACATGGATGTGACTATTGTGAGTCAAAGTTATAGCGCCACCAACTGGCAGCAGGAAGTGTATCACTTTTTGAAATGTTTTGAGATCACCCTCTTATTTTTACCTGATTTGCTTCAAACTTCATCAGTGTAATGTCAATACACAGCAGATGTAGACCTATGACAGGATTTTTGATATTTGAAATATTGTTGCCATGGCAACAGGTCAAACTGTAATAATATTCTTGAGTGTTTTTGAGGCTCTTAACATGCTTCAAATTGCATGAAACTCGACACACACATCAATATTGTCAACCAGTAGACATGGACAAAGCCATAGAAATGGGCGTGGTGGAGGGGCTCAGTAGCGCCACCTTTTGACAAAAGTGGGGGGGTTAGTTTTTCCTACAGTCACCAAACTCGGTACACATATTATTCTCATCAAGCCGGACAATTTTCTATTTACATTCATTAGCTCCGACCAACAGGAAGTCAGCTATTTTGGTTTGAATGTAAATTTTTTGAAAAAACAGGCTATGAATTTTATACTACTACTCCTACAGGGTTTATCCAATTTACACCAAGCTTTTTTTAACTTGTTGCGAACACATTGAAGTTGTTTAATTGCAAACGGATTTTGGATATCTCAAACGGTTTGGCCGTGGCGAGGCAACGAATTTATGGCGAGAAAAGGGAAACAGGAAATGTGTTATAACTTCTGCATACATTGATTGATGTTTATGAAACTTCAGGAGTGTGTTGGTTGTAGTAGTCTGATCACATGGATGTAACTATTGTGAGTCAAAGTTATATCGCCACCAAATGGCAGCAAGAAGTGTATCACTTTTAAAATGCTTTGAGATCACCCTCTTATTTTTACCTGATTTGCTTCAAACTTCATCAGTGTAATGTCAATACACAGCAGATGTAGACCTATGACAGGATTTTTGATATTTGAAATATTGTTGCCATGGCAACAGGTCAAACTGTAATAATATTCTTGAGTGTTTTTGAGGCTCTTAACATGCTTCAAATTGCATGAAACTCGACACACACATCAATATTGTCAACCAGTAGACATGGACAAAGCCATAGAAATGGGCGTGGTGGAGGGGCTCAGTAGCGCCACCTTTTGACAAAAGTGGGGGTTAGTTTTTCCTACAGTCACCAAACTCGGTACACATATTATTCTCATCAAGCCGGACAATTTTCTAATTTACATTCATTAGCTCCGACCAACAGGAAGTCAGCTATTTTGGTTTGAATGTTAATTTTTTGAAAAAACAGGCTATGAATTTTATACTACTACTCCTACAGGGTTTATCCAATTTACACCAAGCTTTTTTTAACTTGTTGCGAACACATTGAAGTTGTTTAATTGCAAACGGATTTTGGATATCTCAAACGGTTTGGCCGTGGCGAGGCAACGAATTTATGGCGAGAAAAGGGAAACAGGAAATGTGTTATAACTTCTGCATACATTGATTGATGTTTATGAAACTTCAGGAGTGTGTTGGTTGTAGTAGTCTGATCACATGGATGTAACTATTGTGAGTCAAAGTTATAGCGCCACCAAATGGCAGCAAGAAGTGTATCACTTTTAAAATGCTTTGAGATCACCCTCTTATTTTTACCTGATTTGCTTCAAACTTCATCAGTGTAATGTCAATACACAGCAGATGTAGACCTATGACAGGATTTTTGATATTTGAAATATTGTTGCCATGGCAACAGGTCAAACTGTAATAATATTCTTGAGTGTTTTTGAGGCTCTTAACATGCTTCAAATTGCATGAAACTCGACACACACATCAATATTGTCAACCAGTAGACATGGACAAAGCCATAGAAATGGGCGTGGTGGAGGGGCTCAGTAGCGCCACCTTTTGACAAAAGTGGGGGGGTTAGTTTTTCCTACAGTCACCAAACTCGGTACACATATTATTCTCATCAAGCCGGACAATTTTCTAATTTACATTCATTAGCTCCGACCAACAGGAAGTCAGCTATTTTGGTTTAAATGTTAATTTTTTGAAAAAACAGGCTATGAATTTTATACTACTACTCCTACAGGGTTTATCCAATTTACACCAAGCTTTTTTTAACTTGTTGCTAACAGATTGAAGTTGTTTAATTGCAAACGGATTTTGGATATCTCAAACGGTTTGGCCGTGGCGAGGCAACGAATTTATGGCAAGAAAAGGGAAACAAAGTGTTATAACTTCTGCATACATTAATTGATTTTGATGAAACTTCAGGAGTGTGTTGGTTGTAGTAGTCTGATCACATGGATGTAACTATTGTGAGTCAAAGTTATAGCGCCACCAAATGGCAGCAAGAAGTGTATCACTTTTAAAATGCTTTGAGATCACCCTCTTATTTTTACCTGATTTGCTTCAAACTTCATCAGTGTAATGTCAATACACAGCAGATGTAGACCTATGACAGGATTTTTGATATTTGAAATATTGTTGCCATGGCAACAGGTCAAACTGTAATAATATTCTTGAGTGTTTTTGAGGCTCTTAACATGCTTCAAATTGCATGAAACTCGACACACACATCAATATTGTCAACCAGTAGACATGGACAAAGCCATAGAAATGGGCGTGGTGGAGCGGCTCAGTAGCGCCACCTTTTGACAAAAGTGGGGGGGTTAGTTTTTCCTACAGTCACCAAACTCGGTACACATATTATTCTCATCAAGCCGGACAATTTTCTAATTTACATTCATTAGCTCCGACCAACAGGAAGTCAGCTATTTTGGTTTGAATGTTAATTTTTTGAAAAAACAGGCTATGAATTTTATACTACTACTCCTACAGGGTTTATCCAATTTACACCAAGCTTTTTTTAACTTGTTGCTAACAGATTGAAGTTGTTTAATTACAAACGGATTTTGGATATCTCAAACGGTTTGGCCGTGGCGAGGCAACGAATTTATGGCAAGAAAAGGGAAACAAAGTGTTATAACTTCTGCATACATTAATTGATTTTGATGAAACTTTGGCTTAGTCTTCATTGTACAAGGCTGATCACATGGATTTGACTATTGTGATTCAAAGTCATAGCGCCACCAACTGGAAGCAGAAAATGTGTCACTTTCAGCATACATTGAGATCACCCTCTTATTTTTACCTGATTTGCTTCAAAATTCATCAGAATAATGTTAAAACTTGGCACATGTAATCCTTTGAAAATGGGCAGGGAGGAGGGGCTCTATAACGGCACCTTGTAGTGCAGTAAATGTGGAGTGAATTTGACATAGTCCTTTGATGTTTAACCGTTTTAAGTGCCTATTGCCCGCTGTGCACAGTTGCCCTGAAGCCACCGGGGTGGCGGTGCCACCGGGCTTGGGCCCGCCATCGCTGCTCGCAGCTATATTTATTTTTTTTATTTATTTTTTTTTTTTTTTTCCGTCTTCCGGGGCTTTTTGGGGGCCTTAACATGCTCAAAAACTCTTGAAAATTGGCACACACATTGGAATCCGCGGCCATTAGGACGCCGGAGAGGCTGGTACCCGGGCGTGGCAGGGGGGCTCGACAGCGCCCCCTTGAAAAAAGTCTGAAAATTTGGTCCATATATTAAACATGCTTGCACGTATTAGTATGAAACTCGGTACACATATAGACCTCATCGGGCCGAACAACTTTCGCGCTCTAAGTTAATCGCCACGCCAACAGGAAGTCAGCTATTAAGGGTTGTTTGAAAAACGCATGCTCTGGAATTTGATATACTCCTCCTAGACGATTAATCCGATCGCCACCAAACTCGGTCAGCATGAAGTCAAGACACTGATGATTAAAAATTGCCAGGGGATTTTTGATATCTCGAACGGTTTGGCCGTGGCGAGGCAACGAATTTATGGCGAGAAAAAGGAAACAGGAAATGTGTTATAACGTCTTAATACATATATTGATCTTTATGAAACTTCACGAGTGTGTTCGTTATAGGAGTCTGATCACATGGATGTGACTATTGTGAGTCAAAGTTATAGCGCCACCAACTGGCAGCAGGAAGTGTATCACTTTTTGAAATGTTTTGAGATCACCCTCTTATTTTTACCTGATTTGCTTCAAACTTCATCAGTGTAATGTCAATACACAGCAGATGTAGACCTATGACAGGATTTTTGATATTTGAAATATTGTTGCCATGAAAACAGGTCAAACTGTAATAATATTCTTGAGTGTTTTTGAGGCTCTTAACATGCTTCAAATTGCATGAAACTCGACACACACATCAATATTGTCAACCAGTAGACATGGACAAAGCCATAGAAATGGGCGTGGTGGAGGGGCTCAGTAGCGCCACCTTTTGACAAAAGTGGGGGGGTTAGTTTTTCCTACAGTCACCAAACTCGGTACACATATTATTCTCATCAAGCCGGACAATTTTCTAATTTACATTCATTAGCTCCGACCAACAGGAAGTCAGCTATTTTGGTTTGAATGTTAATTTTTTGAAAAAACAGGCTATGAATTTTATACTACTACTCCTACAGGGTTTATCCAATTTACACCAAGCTTTTTTTAACTTGTTGCGAACACATTGAAGTTGTTTAATTGCAAACGGATTTTGGATATCTCAAACGGTTTGGCCGTGGCGAGGCAACGAATTTATGGCGAGAAAAGGGAAACAGGAAATGTGTTATAACTTCTGCATACATTGATTGATGTTTATGAAACTTCAGGAGTGTGTTGGTTGTAGTAGTCTGATCACATGGATGTAACTATTGTGAGTCAAAGTTATAGCGCCACCAAATGGCAGCAAGAAGTGTATCACTTTTAAAATGCTTTGAGATCACCCTCTTATTTTTACCTGATTTGCTTCAAACTTCATCAGTGTAATGTCAATACACAGCAGATGTAGACCTATGACAGGATTTTTGATATTTGAAATATTGTTGCCATGGCAACAGGTCAAACTGTAATAATATTCTTGAGTGTTTTTGAGGCTCTTAACATGCTTCAAATTGCATGAAACTCGACACACACATCAATATTGTCAACCAGTAGACATGGACAAAGCCATAGAAATGGGCGTGGTGGAGGGGCTCAGTAGCGCCACCTTTTGACAAAAGTGGGGGTTAGTTTTTCCTACAGTCACCAAACTCGGTACACATATTATTCTCATCAAGCCGGACAATTCTCTAATTTACATTCATTAGCTCCGACCAACAGGAAGTCAGCTATTTTGGTTTGAATGTTAATTTTTTGAAAAAACAGGCTATGAATTTTATACTACTACTCCTACAGGGTTTATCCAATTTACACCAAGCTTTTTTAACTTGTTGCTAACACATTGAAGTTGTTTAATTGCAAACGGATTTTGGATATCTCAAACGGTTTGGCCGTGGCGAGGCAACGAATTTATGGCAAGAAAAGGGAAACAAAGTGTTATAACTTCTGCATACATTAATTGATTTTGATGAAACTTTGGCTTAGTCTTCGTTGTACAAGGCTGATCACATGGATTTGACTATTGTGATTCAAAGTCATAGCGCCACCAACTGGAAGCAGAAAATGTGTCACTTTCAGCATACATTGAGATCACCCTCTTATTTTTACCTGATTTGCTTCAAAATTCATCAGAATAATGTTAAAACTTGGCACATGTAATCCTTTGAAAATGGGCAGGGAGGAGGGGCTCTATAACGGCACCTTGTAGTGCAGTAAATGTGGAGTGAATTTGACATAGTTCTTTGATGTTTAACCGTTTTAAGTGCCTATTGCCCGCTGTGCACAGTTGCCCTGAAGCCACCGGGGTGGCGGTGCCACCGGGCTTGGGCCCGCCATCGCTGCTCGCAGCTATATTTTTTATTTATTTTTTTTTAATTTTTTTTTTTTTTTCCGTCTTCCGGGGCTTTTTGGGGGCCTTAACATGCTCAAAAACTCTTGAAAATTGGCACACACATTGGAATCCGCGGCCATTAGGACGCCCCTGAGGTTGGTACCCGGGCGTGGCAGGGGGGCTCGACAGCGCCCCCTTGAAAAAAGTCTGAAAATTTGGTCCATATATTAAACACGCTTGCACGTATTAGTATGAAACTCAGTACACATATAGACCTCATCGGGCCGAACAACTTTCGTGCTCTAAGTTAAACACCACGCCAACAGGAAGTCAGCTATTAAGGGTTGTTTGAAAAACGCATGCTCTGGAATTTGATATACTCCTCCTAGACGATTAATCCGATCGCCACCAAACTCGGTCAGCATGAAGTCAAGACACTGATGATTAAAAATTGCCAGGGGATTTTTGATATCTCGAACGGTTTGGCCGTGGCGAGGCAACGAATTTATGGCGAGAAAAAGGAAACAGGAAATGTGTTATAACGTCTTAATACATATATTGATCTTTATGAAACTTCACGAGTGTGTTCGTTATAGGAGTCTGATCACATGGATGTGACTATTGTGAGTCAAAGTTATAGCGCCACCAACTGGCAGCAGGAAGTGTATCACTTTTTGAAATGTTTTGAGATCACCCTCTTATTTTTACCTGATTTGCTTCAAACTTCATCAGTGTAATGTCAATACACAGCAGATATAGACCTATGACAGGATTTTTGATATTTGAAATATTGTTGCCATGGCAACAGGTCAAACTGTAATAATATTCTTGAGTGTTTTTGAGGCTCTTAACATGCTTCAAATTGCATGAAACTCGACACACACATCAATATTGTCATCCAGTAGACATGGACAAAGCCATAGAAATGGGCGTGGTGGAGGGGCTCAGTAGCGCCACCTTTTGACAAAAGTGGGGGTTAGTTTTTCCTACAGTCACCAAACTCGGTACACATATTGTTCTCATCAAGCCGGACAATTTTCTTATTTACATTCATTAGCTCCGACCAACAGGAAGTCAGCTATTTTGGTTTGAATGTTAATTTTTTGAAAAAACAGGCTATGAATTTTATACTACTACTCCTACAGGGTTTATCCAATTTACACCAAGCTTTTTTTAACTTGTTGCGAACACATTGAAGTTGTTTAATTGCAAACGGATTTTGGATATCTCAAACGGTTTGGCCGTGGCGAGGCAACGAATTTATGGCGAGAAAAGGGAAACAGGAAATGTGTTATAACTTCTGCATACATTGATTGATGTTTATGAAACTTCAGGAGTGTGTTGGTTGTAGTAGTCTGATCACATGGATGTAACTATTGTGAGTCAAAGTTATAGCGCCACCAAATGGCAGCAAGAAGTGTATCACTTTTAAAATGCTTTGAGATCACCCTCTTATTTTTACCTGATTTGCTTCAAACTTCATCAGTGTAATGTCAATACACAGCAGATGTAGACCTATGACAGGATTTTTGATATTTGAAATATTGTTGCCATGGCAACAGGTCAAACTGTAATAATATTCTTGAGTGTTTTTGAGGCTCTTAACATGCTTCAAATTGCATGAAACTCGACACACACATCAATATTGTCAACCAGTAGACATGGACAAAGCCATAGAAATGGGCGTGGTGGAGGGGCTCAGTAGCGCCACCTTTTGACAAAAGTGGGGGTTAGTTTTTCCTACAGTCACCAAACTCGGTACACATATTATTCTCATCAAGCCGGACAATTCTCTAATTTACATTCATTAGCTCCGACCAACAGGAAGTCAGCTATTTTGGTTTGAATGTTAATTTTTTGAAAAAACAGGCTATGAATTTTATACTACTACTCCTACAGGGTTTATCCAATTTACACCAAGCTTTTTTTAACTTGTTGCTAACACATTGAAGTTGTTTAATTGCAAACGGATTTTGGATATCTCAAACGGTTTGGCCGTGGCGAGGCAACGAATTTATGGCAAGAAAAGGGAAACAAAGTGTTATAACTTCTGCATACATTAATTGATTTTGATGAAACTTTGGCTTAGTCTTCGTTGTACAAGGCTGATCACATGGATTTGACTATTGTGATTCAAAGTCATAGCGCCACCAACTGGAAGCAGAAAATGTGTCACTTTCAGCATACATTGAGATCACCCTCTTATTTTTACCTGATTTGCTTCAAAATTCATCAGAATAATGTTAAAACTTGGCACCTGTAATCCTTTGAAAATGGGCAGGGAGGAGGGGCTCTATAGCGGCACCTTGTAGTGCAGTAAATGTGGAGTGAATTTGACATAATCCTTTGATGTTTAACCGTTTTAAGTGCCTATTGCCCGCTGTGCACAGTTGCCCTGAAGCCAACGGGGTGGCGGTGCCACCGGGCTTGGGCCCGCCATCGCTGCTCGCAGCTATATTTATTATTATTATTCTTCTCCAAAATGAATCGCATTTGAGAGGGCCTAAACGTGCTCGAAAACTCACGAAACTTTGCACACGCGTCAGAAGTGGTGAAAATGTACGTCTGTTATGGGTTTCGGAATTGGGCGTGGCAAAATGGCTCGATAGCGCCATCTAACGTACAGCCCCGCTCGCTACATTACACTAGGGCTTTGAAATTCGGTACACACATTTATCAGCCCAGTACCTACAAAAATTCTCTTGGAGCGAAATCCGAAACCAAACAGGAAGTCAGATATTTTTAATCAATTCACCGTTTTTTGCATTTTCCAGACGTTGTACTTTAACGAACTCCTCCAAGAGATTTAATCAGATCAATGTCATTTTTGGTCAGTCTAATCTAAAGGCCTTTGTGACGTTAAATTGCGAAGATCTAGAGTTTTCACTGAAGGGCGTGTCCGTGGCGGCCTGACAAAGTTTGATGTCTTCGCCATGAAAAAGGAAGTTGTTGTAACTCAGACAAACAATGTCGGATCTGCCCCAAACTTCACATGCTTTATTAGAGTCCTAACCTGAAGACATCTTCATAACAATATTCAGTTACAGTCATAGCGCCACCTGCAGGCAACAGGAAATGACATGTTTTATACTGTGATTAACTCCTCATAGAGATTTAACCAGATCAACATCAAATGTTATCAGTCTCATCTCAAGACCTTAGCGATGATAAATTTCAAAGATCTTGAGTTTTCGCTGAAGGGCGTGTCTGTGGCGGCCTGACAAATTCTGATGTT
Source organism: Chanodichthys erythropterus (assembly GCF_024489055.1). Lineage (NCBI taxonomy): Eukaryota > Metazoa > Chordata > Actinopteri > Cypriniformes > Xenocyprididae > Chanodichthys > Chanodichthys erythropterus. Next base: position 417,864 of record NC_090229.1, read on the forward strand.
TCGCCATGAAAGAGGAAGCTGCTGTAACTCAGGCATACAATGTCCGATCTGCCCCAAACTTCACATGTGTGATAAGAGTCCTGGCCTAAAGACATCTATATGACAATATTTAGTTAGTCATAGCGCCACCTGCTGGCAACAGGAAATGGCATGCTTCACAATGTAATTCACTACCAGAGTCACATTTCATTATGCCACGAAGTACCAAACATGCTAGAGACACCTTAAATCATGCAACACTTGGCTGAGTGCTAATTTATGCGATTAACGCCACGAAAGAAACAGGAAGTTGTTGTAACTCAGGCATACAATGTCCGATCTGCTTCAAACTTCACGTGTTCAATGATAGTCCTGGCCTGAAGACATCAACATGGCAAAATTCAGTTACGGTAAAAGCGCCACCTGTTGGCCGCAGGAAGTGTGGCATTTCGAAATGACTTTGGCATAATTCTCCTGTATTCACTCACTTAAATGCATGACGCCCACTTTTCGCTGTTTTCCTGAGGCCAACGGGTGGCGGTGAGCCCGGGTGCGAGGGCCCTCTCAACGCTGCTTGCAGCTTTAATTAGGGCCCAAGCGAATTAAGCGCGCAGGGCCCTCTTGTTCTTCTAAGGATTATTAGGGCCCAAGCGAAAATTCGCGCAGGGCCCTCTTGTTCTTCTAAGGATTATTAGGGCCCAAGCGAAAATTCGCGCAGGGCCCTCTTGTTCTTCTAAGGATTATTATTTTTTTTTTTTTTTTTTTTTTTTTTTTTTTTTTCCGTCTTCCGGGGCTTTTTGGGGGCCTTAACATGCTCAAAAACTCTTGAAAATTGGCACACACATTGGAATCTGCGGCCATTAGGACGCCGGAGAGGTTGGTACCCGGGCGTGGCAGGGGGGCTCGACAGCGCCCCCTTGAAAAAAGTCTGAAAATTTGGTCCATATATTAAACATGCTTGCACGTATTAGTATGAAACTCGGTACACATATAGACCTCATCGGGCCGAAAAACTTTTGCGCTCTAAGTTAATCGCCACGCCAACAGGAAGTCAGCTATTAAGGGTTGTTTGAAAAACGCATGCTCTGGAATTTGATATACTCCTCCTAGACGATTAATCCGATCGCCACCAAACTCGGTCAGCATGAAGTCAAGACACTGATGATTAAAAATTGCCAGGGGATTTTTGATATCTCGAACGGTTTGGCCGTGGCGAGGCAACGAATTTATGGCGAGAAAAAGGAAACAGGAAATGTGTTATAACGTCTTAATACATATATTGATCTTTATGAAACTTCACGAGTGTGTTCGTTATAGGAGTCTGATCACATGGATGTGACTATTGTGAGTCAAAGTTATAGCGCCACCAACTGGCAGCAGGAAGTGTATCACTTTTTGAAATGTTTTGAGATCACCCTCTTATTTTTACCTGATTTGCTTCAAACTTCATCAGTGTAATGTTAATACACAGCAGATGTAGACCTATGACAGGATTTTTGATATTTGAAATATTGTTGCCATGGCAACAGGTCAAACTGTAATAATATTCTTGAGTGTTTTTGAGGCTCTTAACATGCTTCAAATTGCATGAAACTCGACACACACATCAATATTGTCAACGAGTAGACATGGACAAAGCCATAGAAATGGGCGTGGTGGAGGGGCTCAGCAGCGCCACCTTTTGACAAAAGTGGGGGGGTTAGTTTTTCCTACAGTCACCAAACTCGGTACACATATTATTCTCATCAAGCCGGACAATTTTCTAATTTACATTCATTAGCTCCGACCAACAGGAAGTCAGCTATTTTGGTTTGAATGTTAATTTTTTGAAAAAACAGGCTATGAATTTTATACTACTACTCCTACAGGGTTTATCCAATTTACACCAAGCTTTTTTTAACTTGTTGCGAACACATTGAAGTTGTTTAATTGCAAACGGATTTTGGATATCTCAAATGGTTTGGCCGTGGCGAGGCAACGAATTTATGGCGAGAAAAGGGAAACAGGAAATGTGTTATAACTTCTGCATACATTGATTGATGTTTATGAAACTTCAGGAGTGTGTTGGTTGTAGTAGTCTGATCACATGGATGTAACTATTGTGAGTCAAAGTTATAGCGCCACCAAATGGCAGCAAGAAGTGTATCACTTTTAAAATGCTTTGAGATCACCCTCTTATTTTTACCTGATTTGCTTCAAACTTCATCAGTGTAATGTCAATACACAGCAGATGTAGACCTATGACAGGATTTTTGATATTTGAAATATCGTTGCCATGGCAACAGGTCAAACTGTAATAATATTCTTGAGTGTTTTTGAGGCTCTTAACATGCTTCAAATTGCATGAAACTCGACACACACATCAATATTGTCAACCAGTAGACATGGACAAAGCCATAGAAATGGGCGTGGTGGAGGGGCTCAGTAGCGCCACCTTTTGACAAAAGTGGGGGTTAGTTTTTCCTACAGTCACCAAACTCGGTACACATATTATTCTCATCAAGCCGGACAATTTTCTAATTTACATTCATTAGCTCCGACCAACAGGAAGTCAGCTATTTTGGTCTGAATGTTAATTTTTTGAAAAAACAGGCTATGAATTTTATACTACTACTCCTACAGGGTTTATCCAATTTACACCAAGCTTTTTTTAACTTGTTGCTAACACATTGAAGTTGTTTAATTGCAAACGGATTTTGGATATCTCAAACGGTTTGGCCGTGGCGAGGCAACGAATTTATGGCAAGAAAAGGGAAACAAAGTGTTATAACTTCTGCATACATTAATTGATTTTGATGAAACTTTGGCTTAGTCTTCGTTGTACAAGGCTGATCACATGGATTTGACTATTGTGATTCAGAGTCATAGCGCCACCAACTGGAAGCAGAAAATGTGTCACTTTCAGCATACATTGAGATCACCCTCTTATTTTTACCTGATTTGCTTCAAAATTCATCAGAATAATGTTAAAACTTGGCACATGTAATCCTTTGAAAATGGGCAGGGAGGAGGGGCTCTATAACGGCACCTTGTAGTGCAGTAAATGTGGAGTGAATTTGACATAGTCCTTTGATGTTTAACCGTTTTAAGTGCCTATTGCCCGCTGTGCACAGTTGCCCTGAAGCCACCGGGGTGGCGGTGCCACCGGGCTTGGGCCCGCCATTGCTGCTCGCAGCTATATTTATTAGGGCCCAAGCGAAAATTCGCGCAGGGCCCTCTTGTTCTTCTAAGGATTATTATTATTTTTTTTTATTTTTTTTTTTTTCCGTCTTCCGGGGCTTTTTGGGGGCCTTAACATGCTCAAAAACTCTTGAAAATTGGCACACACATTGGAATCCGCGGCCATTAGGACGCCGGAGAGGCTGGTACCCGGGCGTGGCAGGGGGGCTCGACAGCGCCCTCTTGAAAAAAGTCTGAAAATTTGGTCCATATATTAAACATGCTTGCACGTATTAGTATGAAACTCGGTACACATATAGACCTCATCGGGCCGAACAACTTTCGCGCTCTAAGTTAATCGCCACGCCAACAGGAAGTCAGCTATTAAGGGTTGTTTGAAAAACGCATGCTCTGGAATTTGATATACTCCTCCTAGACGATTAATCCGATCGCCACCAAACTCGGTCAGCATGAAGTCAAGACACTGATGATTAAAAATTGCCAGGGGATTTTTGATATCTCGAACGGTTTGGCCGTGGCGAGGCAACGAATTTATGGCGAGAAACAGGAAACAGGAAATGTGTTATAACGTCTTAATACATATATTGATCTTTATGAAACTTCACGAGTGTGTTCGTTATAGGAGTCTGATCACATGGATGTGACTATTGTGAGTCAAAGTTATAGCGCCACCAACTGGCAGCAGGAAGTGTATCACTTTTTGAAATGTTTTGAGATCACCCTCTTATTTTTACCTGATTTGCTTCAAACTTCATCAGTGTAATGTCAATACACAGCAGATGTAGACCTATGACAGGATTTTTGATTTTTGAAATATTGTTGCCATGGCAACAGGTCAAACTGTAATAATATTCTTGAGTGTTTTTGAGGCTCTTAACATGCTTCAAATTGCATGAAACTCGACACACACATCAATATTGTCAACCAGTAGACATGGACAAAGCCATAGAAATGGGCGTGGTGGAGGGGCTCAGTAGCGCCACCTTTTGACAAAAGTGGGGGTTAGTTTTTCCTACAGTCACCAAACTCTGTACACATATTATTCTCATCAAGCCGGACAATTTTCTAATTTACATTCATTAGCTCCGACCAACAGGAAGTCAGCTATTTTGGTTTGAATGTTAATTTTTTGAAAAAACAGGCTATGAATTTTATACTACTACTCCTACAGGGTTTATCCAATTTACACCAAGCTTTTTTTAACTTGTTGCGAACACATTGAAGTTGTTTAATTGCAAACGGATTTTGGATATCTCAAACGGTTTGGCCGTGGCGAGGCAACGAATTTATGGCGAGAAAAGGGAAACAGGAAATGTGTTATAACTTCTGCATACATTGATTGATGTTTATGAAACTTCAGGAGTGTGTTGGTTGTAGTAGTCTGATCACATGGATGTAACTATTGTGAGTCAAAGTTATAGCGCCACCAAATGGCAGCAAGAAGTGTATCACTTTTTAAAATGCTTTGAGATCACCCTCTTATTTTTACCTGATTTGCTTCAAACTTCATCAGTGTAATGTCAATACACAGCAGATGTAGACCTATGACAGGATTTTTGATATTTGAAATATCGTTGCCATGGCGACAGGTCAAACTGTAATAATATTCTTGAGTGTTTTTGAGGCTCTTAACATGCTTCAATTTGCATGAAACTCGACACACACATCAATATTGTCAACCAGTAGACATGGACAAAGCCATAGAAATGGGCGTGGTGGAGGGGCTCAGTAGCGCCACCTTTTGACAAAAGTGGGGGTTAGTTTTTCCTACAGTCACCAAACTCGGTACACATATTATTCTCATCAAGCCGGACAATTTTCTAATTTACATTCATTAGCTCTGACCAACAGGAAGTCAGCTATTTTGGTTTGAATGTTAATTTTTTGAAAAAACAGGCTATGAATTTTATACTACTACTCCTACAGGGTTTATCCAATTTACACCAAGCTTTTTTTAACTTGTTGCTAACACATTGAAGTTGTTTAATTGCAAACGGATTTTGGATATCTCAAACGGTTTGGCCGTGGCGAGGCAACGAATTTATGGCAAGAAAAGGGAAACAAAGTGTTATAACTTCTGCATACATTAATTGATTTTGATGAAACTTTGGCTTAGTCTTCGTTGTACAAGGCTGATCACATGGATTTGACTATTGTGATTCAAAGTCATAGCGCCACCAACTGGAAGCAGAAAATGTGTCACTTTCAGCATACATTGAGATCACCCTCTTATTTTTACCTGATTTGCTTCAAAATTCATCAGAATAATGTTAAAACTTGGCACATGTAATCCTTTGAAAATGGGCAGGGAGGAGGGGCTCTATAACGGCACCTTGTAGTGCAGTAAATGTGGAGTGAATTTGACATAGTCCTTTGATGTTTAACCGTTTTAAGTGCCTATTGCCCGCTGTGCACAGTTGCCCTGAAGCCACCGGGGTGGCGGTGCCACCGGGCTTGGGCCCGCCATCGCTGCTCGCAGCTATATTTATTTTTTTATTTTTTTTTTATTTTTATTTTTTTTTCCGTCTTCCGGGGCTTTTTGGGGGCCTTAACATGCTCAAAAACTCTTGAAAATTGGCACACACATTGGAATCCGCGGCCATTAGGACGCCGGAGAGGCTGGTACCCGGGCGTGGCAGGGGGGCTCGACAGCGCCCCCTTGAAAAAAGTCTGAAAATTTGGTCCATATATTAAACATGCTTGCACGTATTAGTATGAAACTCGGTACACATATAGACCCCATCGGGCCGAACAACTTTCGCGCTCTAAGTTAATCGCCACGCCAACAGGAAGTCAGCTATTAAGGGTTGTTTGAAAAACGCATGCTCTGGAATTTGATATACTCCTCCTAGACGATTAATCCGATCGCCACCAAACTCGGTCAGCATGAAGTCAAGACACTGATGATTAAAAATTGCCAGGGGATTTTTGATATCTCGAACGGTTTGGCCGTGGCGAGGCAACGAATTTATGGCGAGAAAAAGGAAACAGGAAATGTGTTATAACGTCTTAATACATATATTGATCTTTATGAAACTTCACGAGTGTGTTCGTTATAGGAGTCTGATCACATGGATGTGACTATTGTGAGTCAAAGTTATAGCGCCACCAACTGGCAGCAGGAAGTGTATCACTTTTTGAAATGTTTTGAGATCACCCTCTTATTTTTACCTGATTTGCTTCAAACTTCATCAGTGTAATGTCAATACACAGCAGATGTAGACCTATGACAGGATTTTTGATATTTGAAATATTGTTGCCATGGCAACAGGTCAAACTGTAATAATATTCTTGAGTGTTTTTGAGGCTCTTAACATGCTTCAAATTGCATGAAACTCGACACACACATCAATATTGTCAACCAGTAGACATGGACAAAGCCATAGAAATGGGCGTGGTGGAGGGGCTCAGTAGCGCCACCTTTTGACAAAAGTGGGGGTTAGTTTTTCCTACAGTCACCAAACTCTGTACACATATTATTCTCATCAAGCCGGACAATTTTCTAATTTACATTCATTAGCTCCGACCAACAGGAAGTCAGCTATTTTGGTTTGAATGTTAATTTTTTTAAAAAACAGGCTATGAATTTTATACTACTACTCCTACAGGGTTTATCCAATTTACACCAAGCTTTTTTTAACTTGTTGCGAACACATTGAAGTTGTTTAATTGCAAACGGATTTTGGATATCTCAAACGGTTTGGCCGTGGCGAGGCAACGAATTTATGGCGAGAAAAGGGAAACAGGAAATGTGTTATAACTTCTGCATACATTGATTGATGTTTATGAAACTTCAGGAGTGTGTTGGTTGTAGTAGTCTGATCACATGGATGTAACTATTGTGAGTCAAAGTTATAGCGCCACCAAATGGCAGCAAGAAGTGTATCACTTTTAAAATGCTTTGAGATCACCCTCTTATTTTTACCTGATTTGCTTCAAACTTCATCAGTGTAATGTCAATACACAGCAGATGTAGACCTATGACAGGATTTTTGATATTTGAAATATTGTTGCCATGGCAACAGGTCAAACTGTAATAATATTCTTGAGTGTTTTTGAGGCTCTTAACATGCTTCAAATTGCATGAAACTCGACACACACATCAATATTGTCAACCAGTAGACATGGACAAAGCCATAGAAATGGGCGTGGTGGAGGGGCTCAGTAGCGCCACCTTTTGACAAAAGTGGGGGGGTTAGTTTTTCCTACAGTCACCAAACTCGGTACACATATTATTCTCATCAAGCCGGACAATTTTCTAATTTACATTCATTAGCTCCGACCAACAGGAAGTCAGCTATTTTGGTTTGAATGTTAATTTTTTGAAAAAACAGGCTATGAATTTTATACTACTACTCCTACAGGGTTTATCCAATTTACACCAAGCTTTTTTTAACTTGTTGCTAACACATTGAAGTTGTTTAATTGCAAACGGATTTTGGATATCTCAAACGGTTTGGCCGTGGCGAGGCAACGAATTTATGGCAAGAAAAGGGCAACAAAGTGTTATAACTTCTGCATACATTAATTGATTTTGATGAAACTTTGGCTTAGTCTTCGTTGTAGAAGGCTGATCACATGGATTTGACTATTGTGATTCAAAGTCATAGCGCCACCAACTGGAAGCAGAAAATGTGTCACTTTCAGCATACATTGAGATCACCCTTTTTTTTTTTTACCTGATTTGCTTCAAAATTCATCAGAATAATGTTAAAACTTGGCACATGTAATCCTTTGAAAATGGGCAGGGAGGAGGGGCTCTATAACGGCACCTTGTAGTGCAGTAAATGTGGAGTGAATTTGACATAGTCCTTTGATGTTTAACCGTTTTAAGTGCCTATTGCCCGCTGTGCACAGTTGCCCTGAAGCCACCGGGGTGGCGGTGCCACCGGGCTTGGGCCCGCCATCGCTGCTCGCAGCTATATTTATTATTATTTATTTATTTATTTATTTTTTTCGTCTTCCGGGGCTTTTTGGGGGCCTTAACATACTCAAAAACTCTTGAAAATTGGCACACACATTGGAATCCGCGGCCATTAGGACGCCGGAGAGGCTGGTACCCGGGCGTGGCAGGGGGGCTCGACAGCGCCCCCTTGAAAAAAGTCTGAAAATTTGGTCCATATATTAAACATGCTTGCACGTATTAGTATGAAACTCGGTACACATATAGACCTCATCGGGCCGAACAACTTTCGCGCTCTAAGTTAATCGCCACGCCAACAGGAAGTCAGCTATTAAGGGTTGTTTGAAAAACGCATGCTCTGGAATTTGATATACTCCTCCTAGACGATTAATCCGATCGCCACCAAACTCGGTCAGCATGAAGTCAAGACACTGATGATTAAAAATTGCCAGGGGATTTTTGATATCTCGAACGGTTTGGCCGTGGCGAGGCAACGAATTTATGGCGAGAAAAAGGAAACAGGAAATGTGTTATAACGTCTTAATACATATATTGATCTTTATGAAACTTCACGAGTGTGTTCGTTATAGGAGTCTGATCACATGGATGTGACTATTGTGAGTCAAAGTTATAGCGCCACCAACTGGCAGCAGGAAGTGTATCACTTTTTGAAATGTTTTGAGATCACCCTCTTATTTTTACCTGATTTGCTTCAAACTTCATCAGTGTAATGTCAATACACAGCAGATGTAGACCTATGACAGGATTTTTGATATTTGAAATATTGTTGCCATGGCAACAGGTCAAACTGTAATAATATTCTTGAGTGTTTTTGAGGCTCTTAACATGCTTCAAATTGCATGAAACTCGACACACACATCAATATTGTCAACCAGTAGACATGGACAAAGCCATAGAAATGGGCGTGGTGGAGGGGCTCAGTAGCGCCACCTTTTGACAAAAGTGGGGGGGTTAGTTTTTCCTACAGTCACCAAACTCGGTACACATATTATTCTCATCAAGCCGGACAATTTTCTATTTACATTCATTAGCTCCGACCAACAGGAAGTCAGCTATTTTGGTTTGAATGTAAATTTTTTGAAAAAACAGGCTATGAATTTTATACTACTACTCCTACAGGGTTTATCCAATTTACACCAAGCTGTTTTTAACTTGTTGCGAACACATTGAAGTTGTTTAATTGCAAACGGATTTTGGATATCTCAAACGGTTTGGCCGTGGCGAGGCAACGAATTTATGGCGAGAAAAGGGAAACAGGAAATGTGTTATAACTTCTGCATACATTGATTGATGTTTATGAAACTTCAGGAGTGTGTTGGTTGTAGTAGTCTGATCACATGGATGTAACTATTGTGAGTCAAAGTTATAGCGCCACCAAATGGCAGCAAGAAGTGTATCACTTTTAAAATGCTTTGAGATCACCCTCTTATTTTTACCTGATTTGCTTCAAACTTCATCAGTGTAATGTCAATACACAGCAGATGTAGACCTATGACAGGATTTTTGATATTTGAAATATTGTTGCCATGGCAACAGGTCAAACTGTAATAATATTCTTGAGTGTTTTTGAGGCTCTTAACATGCTTCAAATTGCATGAAACTCGACACACACATCAATATTGTCAACCAGTAGACATGGACAAAGCCATAGAAATGGGCGTGGTGGAGGGGCTCAGTAGCGCCACCTTTTGACAAAAGTGGGGGTTAGTTTTTCCTACAGTCACCAAACTCGGTACACATATTATTCTCATCAAGCCGGACAATTTTCTAATTTACATTCATTAGCTCCGACCAACAGGAAGTCAGCTATTTTGGTTTGAATGTTAATTTTTTGAAAAAACAGGCTATGAATTTTATACTACTACTCCTACAGGGTTTATCCAATTTACACCAAGCTTTTTTTAACTTGTTGCTAACACATTGAAGTTGTTTAATTGCAAACGGATTTTGGATATCTCAAACGGTTTGGCCGTGGCGAGGCAACGAATTTATGGCAAGAAAAGGGAAACAAAGTGTTATAACTTCTGCATACATTAATTGATTTTGATGAAACTTTGGCTTAGTCTTCGTTGTACAAGGCTGATCACATGGATTTGACTATTGTGATTCAAAGTCATAGCGCCACCAACTGGAAGCAGAAAATGTGTCACTTTCAGCATACATTGAGATCACCCTCTTATTTTTACCTGATTTGCTTCAAAATTCATCAGAATAATGTTAAAACTTGGCACATGTAATCCTTTGAAAATGGGCAGGGAGGAGGGGCTCTATAACGGCACCTTGTAGTGCAGTAAATGTGGAGTGAATTTGACATAGTCCTTTGATGTTTAACCGTTTTAAGTGCCTATTGCCCGCTGTGCACAGTTGCCCTGAAGCCACCGGGGTGGCGGTGCCACCGGGCTTGGGCCCGCCATCGCTGCTCGCAGCTATATTTATTATTATTATTCTTCTCCAAAATGAATCGCATTTGAGAGGGCCTAAACGTGCTCGAAAACTCACGAAACTTTGCACACGCGTCAGAAGTGGTGAAAATGTACGTCTGTTATGGGTTTCGGAATTGGGCGTGGCAAAATGGCTCGATAGCGCCATCTAACGTACAGCCCCGCTCGCTACATTACACTAGGGCTTTGAAATTCGGTACACACATTTATCAGCCCAGTACCTACAAAAAATTCTCTTGGAGCGAAATCCGAAACCAAACAGGAAGTCAGATATTTTTAATCAATTCACCGTTTTTTGCATTTTCCAGACGTTGTACTTTAACGAACTCCTCCAAGAGATTTAATCAGATCAATGTCATTTTTGGTCAGTCTAATCTAAAGGCCTTTGTGACGTTAAATTGCGAAGATCTAGAGTTTTCACTGAAGGGCGTGTCCGTGGCGGCCTGACAAAGTTTGATGTCTTCGCCATGAAAAAGGAAGTTGTTGTAACTCAGACAAACAATGTCGGATCTGCCCCAAACTTCACATGCTTTATTAGAGTCCTAACCTGAAGACATCTTCATAACAATATTCAGTTACAGTCATAGCGCCACCTGCAGGCAACAGGAAATGACATGTTTTATACTGTGATTAACTCCTCATAGAGATTTAACCAGATCAACATCAAATGTTATCAGTCTCATCTCAAGACCTTAGCGATGATAAATTTCAAAGATCTTGAGTTTTCGCTGAAGGGCGTGTCTGTGGCGGCCTGACAAATTCTGATGTTTCGCCATGAAAGAGGAAGCTGCTGTAACTCAGGCATACAATGTCCGATCTGCCCCAAACTTCACATGTGTGATAAGAGTCCTGGCCTAAAGACATCTATATGACAATATTTAGTTAGTCATAGCGCCACCTGCTGGCAACAGGAAATGGCATGCTTCACAATGTAATTCACTACCAGAGTCACATTTCATTATGCCACGAAGTACCAAACATGCTAGAGACACCTTAAATCATGCAACACTTGGCTGAGTGCTAATTTATGCGATTAACG